>NC_083472.1:20088968-20313968 GCF_030014155.1 Tachysurus vachellii
ATTCTTTTAAGTAAAATTAATCTGATTCTAGTTGCACATCTTTAATAATGTTCTTTAACGGTAAATATATAAATTCTCTCATCAAATGGTATTATAGATAGTTCATATTATCTATTTTAGATTTAGAATTGTTATAAGGAATCATTATGTGCATCTCTTTGTTTTTTTCCTGACAGGAAGCACATGTTCATAAACACCTTTGGACCACCAACAGCTTTCAGGACATTAAGGATCTTGCAGTCATTTAATCCTGGCAAAAGAGCAAGCACAAGTTCAGAGTAAATGGCATAAGTGAATTCTCTTTGTGTGTGTGATTAAATGCGGCCGTAAAATGCTTTTTATAGGCTTCTATTGCATGACTCATGCCTAAGAGAGCATTAGTCACCCAGTTCTGCATCTCAGCCCATATACAAGCACTCTGTAACTAGTAGAATCGTGATTATAAACTTTGCCGTGCTAAACAGTCGTGGCACAAAATGTTTACAGTAGGGATCATAAACAATACCACATGGAAGAAGACTGGAATTCCTCAGAGTGAAAAATATGATATCGTGTGATTGGAAGTCGAGATTTCAGCAGAATAATAACATTTTGGGTAATTTAATGATAATGAATGAGCAACATTGTAGTGGACTAATTAATCTGAGCTCAGTTAAGAGTCAGTTCAATTGTGTGTGTGTGTGTGTGTTTGTTTGTGTTTTTGTATTTTTCCCAATGTTTAGAGCCTTTCATTGTAAAAAAAACATCTTTATAAGGCCTTATTTTGCCCCAAATAGGTTTTTGCCAATAAAGACATGTCTTAATGTAAATTATCTTAGATTTTAATGATCCCAAGCACGACAACACGACCAGACTGTAGCATTCATTCATCAGTGACAGTCACATCAGGTGATTATAGAGGATGAAGTGCCTCTTACTGTAGATTTGATTTCAGTGAGAAGGTAAATACAGGTGGGTTAAATATACACGCGTTTGGTTTTCAGAGGAAATACGTATATCATTAAAGCACTCGGATATGACAGACCTCAATGTGTTAAACAAAAAAAGTTATGTGATTGTGCTCCCCACATTAAACACCGAAAGACAGTCACGCACAAGTGACTGCATAATCAGATCAAAGCCATGCTGACAAACCATGCTCTTATTACACCAGCAATTTTAATACATTACTCTCACATAATAGCTTATTGTCTAGCTACTGATAACTATTACATATAACCCTACCATCTAATATCATGACCAGCCTTCCCTGATTAGAACCCATGCATGAAGATGAAAGAAAGTTCTTCATCATACCAGACAGTACACACAAGAAACATGGGCAGAGGTCCACATGAAAAGCATGTTGAGAGCTATAGACTCTGCTATATAACTCAGCAGAGATGTGTTAAGCTTTGAGGGTATCTAGGGACAGAACTTGTGTAGGGGAACGTATGGGAGTTTTGCAGTGAGCTGTGTACAGACACTAAACATAAATAGAGCAGAGTCTTTCTCTCTCTCTCTCTCACACACACACACACATAAACAAAGACACAGCGATCTTGAACAAGGGACTCAGATTCATCACAGCCACTACATTTCCCACATGACTCCTGCTCACAGCCCTCCTCCATGATTGTTTACTCAGCCTTCATCCTCAGCTATGAGGGACAGAGGGAGGAAATAAATGCTAGTGCACATATACCTCTGCTCTTATCAGAAGCAAACAATCCTACCTGGTCTACTCTGTGCTGTATAAACCGTTTGAGACTCCAGAAATGTAGACGATTGTGGACTGCTAAGTATAGATCTGCTACACCTGCCTCTGACAGAGCATGATTTAGAGTGCTGCTGTTGCAGCTTTGCTTACGTGTTAGAGAGAAACAGGAGAATTATTAGCACTCCCGTCACATGAGGAAGCCTCTGCTATGCATCCCAGTGTAGATTTTGTTGAATTTGCACAATTGGTAATGGGTAAGCAATGGATAACAATTTAACACAACTTTTAAACAAAGATTTTACACTGTCATTCATTCATTCATTCATTCATTCATTCATTCATTCATTCATTCATTAATAAAAGACCATGTATACTGGCCTATTTTTCAAAGCTATATCATTAGTAGTTCTTTTCATTATGGGATATTTGTATATAATAATCTTTGTTTCATTATTATTATTATTATTATTATTATTATTATTATTATTATTATTTTTGACTCATGGTTTAGCTCATCAAGAGCTCATCATAGTGCTTTATCAGTTGTCAATAAATGCATTACTTTAAAAAAAGTGATATATACAGCTTTACATACAAATTTGTTGTAAACGGCTTACTGACAGTTTATTAGGAATAGCTGCATTCAGAAACACCCGTGTACCTGCTCACGTTTATGAAATGAATCATAATCGTTCAGGGCAAGAGCTTCAGTTTATGTTTGCATCAATGGGATGATGTGATCTCAGTGACTTTTCTGAATATGTAAGTAATTGAACTGTACGTGTTCCCATTTTTACTTAAAAACATAATAGAACAAAACAGCTCTTTTTTGTTCTATGGGTGCTGGAGAGACATTGTCTCATTCCACTGTGTACTGCGTCAGCTATATCTGGTTGAAATGACAATAAAAGCTCCTTGAATTGACTTGACTTGACTTGAATTGACATCCCATTATAATTTTTAGAATCATTATAATCAAAACCATGAAGTCATTTACTTTAAATGACATTTCGCACACTGTAAAGTTTGTAGACACTTGACCATCTCACCCATATATTAGATGAACATTCCATTCCAGATTTAGTCCCTCTTTGTTATTATAATAACCTTGGAGCATGGCTATGGGATTTGTGCTCACTAAAGCCACAGGAGAATTAGTGAGGTCAGGTACTGATGCTGGGTGAAAAGCCCTGGGGGGCAATAACACTGCAGTTTATCCTAAAGGTGTTCAGCGGGGTTGAGGTCAGAGCTCTGTTCAGGATATTCAAATTCTTTCATGCCAAACAAATCATGTTTTCAAAGAGGTTCACTCGTGCACAAGGGAACTGTTATGTTGGAATAGCCGCTCTTCAGTTCTAAGAAAATTGTAACTGTCACTAACACCTACACAATAGTGCAACTTTTAACACCGAGGCCACAGTTTGTATAAATGTGAAGGTCAGATGTCAAAAAAACATTTGGCCATGTAGTGTATTTACAACCGTGCTCACATTTTATTATTAACAAACATTATTATTCATATGTGGAGCAAGTCATCAATTGACATTTTTGCAATTTCACCTGCACTTAGCAAACCACAAGGCTTTTAACACATCATACCTGAAATCAGAGCCGATCGGCCCTATACGCTCACTACGCAAGTTGCGTAGGGCCCCGCAACTTGCGCAAGGCATTTCACAGCGAGTGTTAATGTTTACTGTGTAGTTGACAATATAAAGTGGATCTATCCATCTAGCCATGAAAAGAGAAAAAAAATATGAGAGTGAAATGCGAGAACAGCAATCAGGTAAACTTGTGTTCTCTTCAAGTTTGATGTCAGCAAGAGCAAATAACAGTAAAGTTAAGTTGATGTGATTCTGTCTCTAGTCTCTATCTGACTAGCTAAATTAGCTGTGCAGTGCTGTTAGTGTGAATGTGTGGCAAATGGTTTACATGGCTAACGGGTCAGGTAGTAGGGCCCCTTAGCAGAATTTTGCTTAGGGCCCCAGGGAGGTCAGGATCGGCTGAAATATTTATTGTGTTCTTTTCATTTACATTTACAGCATTTGGCAGACGCCCTTATCCAGAGCGACTTACATTATCTAATTTTTTTTAATACAGCTGAGCAATTGAGGGTTAAGGGCTTTGCTCAGGGGCCCAACAGTGGCAGCTTGGTGGACCTGGGATCGAACTCACAACCTTCCGATTGGTAGCCCAACACCTTAACCATTGGCTGCTACATGCCACATGCCATTTTCGTTATGTTAATATCTGATGTTTACTCTACACAAGATAATGCTTAAAAAGACATTAAGATTTCACCAAACAATTGTTTGTATATCTTGTATTTTCTAGTATATATCTGCAATATCTTTATAAACACTTATATTTAATAATGTTCGACCTAATGAAACCCAAAATGCGGAATTGTTCCATATTGCTTGTCGGTGTGATCTTATTTTACTTTTAAAAGTTTAGAATTTAGTTTAAATCTGTGTGACTGATATGTGTTTTGAACAGAAATCTTCATCAGTAAGACGGCAAGAACACGATAACACACTATTTGAGCTCTAATGGGAACACATTAATGTCACAGTGAAGAGATTAGTAGTAAAAGTCTTTAACAAAATAGAAAGAGTTTAATTCTTTCCAATGAAACATTGCTCAGTAACATTTAAAGAGATAACTGTGGACACTTTATAAAAGTAGAAGAAAAAGGGAGTTAAAGGTATTATTCCTGCTAATAAGACTAAAACGGCTTAGTCACACAATGTTAGACTGTAGCTCCTGTCATGGCCGTGTGAAGAAATAAAAACTCACTTTAATGCACGCAATGCATGTGACCTTTTAGTTAATGCATATCCGACAACAGGCTTTGAACTGCTTTCATGCCTCACTCTTGTTAATCACAGATGACACAATAAGCATCAGATCCTAGTTAAGTCATATAACAAATAATGACAGATTTTATATAAAAAAAAAAATGGTTGCTAAAATGATCGTTTTATCATTTTACAGATTTGTGTGTTGATTACTGGGTTTGACAAAGAAGCAGTGATCTTAATTAAATAACAATTTTAATATTCCCAAAGCAACCATCACTGCCAATGCTGAAAAGGTAAAGAAAGCTATTTATATACAAGATCAATGTCCAATGCAAATACAAATGCCTTAGCATGCCAGCTTTACTCTGTAAGCTACATTTCAAGCAAACCTTAAACATTTAAGATTTCAGTTTTGTCAAATATCTGGCAACATTTTGCCTTAAGAATGAGGAATTGCTTGTGACACCATGCATACCATGCATCTATTACCTATCTATTACATCTATTACCATGAATGTTTTCTTAATTTCTTCTCAAGAAAAAATTTCGAGCTGTATTGAGTCACAACCTACGTCCAAAAGTGTCAATATTTGCACGGGGACGTTACTTGTATTCAGAATTAGGTTCCACACATGCTTAAGTTGATTTTCTGAGATCCCATTCAGAATATACAAATTACCTGCTTGTAGTTAACTCCTTTGACGTTGGCAGACGTGAGGAGAAGCGAATAAGACAGATTTTTCAATAACCTCTAGACCACTGCACGCGCTTACCTAAAGCCAGGGAAAGAAATCAAGGTGAGAGAATATATGCAAGGAATGTGGTTTTAATAAATTATTAGTTAATTAGTTAATTAATTACTTTGAAAAAACAAGCAAAAGAAAACTTGATGCAAAAAAAAGAAAATAAATACTATATAAAAAATAATAAAATAATATATAAATGAAAAGTTGGCAGTCATTAAAATGAATCTAATCCAATATTTGTATTCACAATATAATAGTTTTTCTAGATGAAAAGACCAAAATGAAATAAAAAATAATAAAATTAAAAAATTTAAATAAATCAACACAAATTTGTCTTAATTTAAAGATATGGCTTCAATTATCATTTATTAGCACCTTTTAAAATGCCACTCAACTGACCCTTTGTATCCTTTTTTTTTTTATTTTTATACTGTGTACAGAATGTTACTCTAATTGTGCACAATTTAATGAATCCAGGATACAGTGTATTGAAGGCATAAATTAAAGTGTGCATGGAGGATAGGTTTCTTTTTATGATGCTTTTAAAGTCTCTATTTCGAGCGCTCTTACTCATCCGATATTGCTTTAATACAACAGTGCTATAAACAAGCAATTAATATCAAGTAACTGACATTTCCGACACAACATGGCCAACTGTTTCATTTATTTTTGCTCCGCTAGTGGAAATAGCTTCCAAAGAAATTAGCTTATATTGATTTGTACAACGCCTCCGCCTTGTGTGTGTGGAGTTTGCATGTTCTCCCCGTGCCTCGGGGGTTTCCTCCGGGTACTCCGGTTTCCTCCCCTGGTCCAAAGACATGCATGGTAGGTTGATTGGCATCTCTGGAAAATTGTCCGTAGTGTGTGATTGCGTGAGTGAATGTGTGTGTGCCCTGCGATGGGCTGGCACTCCGTCCAGGGTGTATCCTGCCTTGATGCCCGATGACGCCTGAGATAGGCACAGGCTCCCCATGACCCGAGAATAGTTCGGATAAGCGGTAGAAAATGAATGAATGAATGAATGAATGAATGAATGATTTGTACAATACTGTTTAAAGGTGTTTCTGGAAAAACTGGCATTCGCTTCCTTTGCAAAATCGTATTTTAAGAAAAAGTTGATTTACTTACTGATGATGTCGCTAGCACTACAGTACTAACCGTTTGAATAAGGAAATTGAATTTTATATAGGAAATATACTGTATAGGCACTATACTTAGGAATTCCACTTGTACAAACTAATTAATGGACTGGAACTAATTGTTGTATAATAAACAGCTGCAGACTTTTAAATTAAAGAGATTTAAACATTACTTCGTCAAGAGTATCACTTTTTTTTTTTTACCTCAATTGCATTCTGTGTTTTTTTTTCCAATATAACATTCAATTTTGAGACTTACTGAACTTAAAATTGCACATAACTGAAACAAACCTCTAGTTTCAGCAAATCCCACAAATTGCACAAGCAAATCCTGGTGCATAAATCCATACTAATGTTTAAACGAATTTCTCTCTCAATCTTTAGGCAGAGCTTTTTAGACATGAACGTTGTATAAGGCTGCTAGATTCATGCATGATATCAGTGAAATAAGTCTTGTATGGCTTCTCGAGCTTCATTACCTCAGTGACCTACTCATTATCATATTTTAGGATGAAATACATCTGGCAGTATCCAAAGTAAAGGGCATGAGGAAAGTCAATAGAGTGTATGTTATACTTATTGCTGGGTTTAAATATTGCTGAACATAATTTAAAAGAGCAAACATAAAGCTTTTTCATGTATGTCTACCTTTAACTTTCATAGCCTCAGATTCTCAACAGCACCACAGTCAATGTCATTTTTATTAGGAATGTGTTCAAAGTCATACCTACTCCACCAAGATAATCTTTGTGCTGCTACTTTCTCTTGGGGAAACAGTCTGGATTACTAAAGTGTAAATACAACTGCTACCCAAATCCCAATCATAAACAAGATCCAATTAAGATATGACTTGATTTTGGCCCACTACTGCTTATCAAGCCTTTCCAGATTAAATTAAGTTGGGATTCAAATGTCGGCTTGGAACAGTAGGACTGTGCATGAAATTACTTAAAAAATTCTGATATTTTCTAAAAAATGTACAGATAAAAGTCCAGAACTACACTATACTATGGACAAATGTTTGTGGACACCAAACCAGCACACCGCTTTATGCTTATTGTGCAACCCGTTTTAGATTCAGTCCCTCGTTGCTCTTATAATAATCTCTACTTTTCTGGGCAGGTTTTCCACTATACATTAGAGTGTGTATGTACAGTAGGGACAAGAACATTAGTGAAGTCAGAATTTCAGTTCATTCCAAAGGGGTTCAGTGGGTTTGAGATCAAAAGTCTGTAAAGGCCGCTTGAGTTCTTCGAATCGAACTTTGGCAAACCGTATTATGTCTTCATGAAACTTGTTACAGCATGCTACTGCAAATTTGGGCCTCTTAGTTACAATAAAGGGGAGAAAGTAAAACAAATGCCCCCAAACAAAGACTTTCCGTACAAACACGTGCTTTCCGTACAAACATGTGCTTCCATCTTTGTGGCAATAATTTAGGGACACTTTACATATAGGTGTGATGGTCAGGTGTCAAAAACGTTTGGCCATATACTGTAGTGTACATGCCAGAAATAGAATTGTGTGTTGATCTGGGTAAAACATCCAGAAATCAATTTTTGTTATAGATGGTAGAGCTATAGGATTCCTTAAAAAATGCAGAAAGACAAAAGTTACTAAAAATAAAAGCTTGCGTTTCACTTTTTCATTGTCTTACCAGGGTCTATTTTAAGGAGCTATGAATGATTTTATTATTTTAATGTTTTTTTTGTTTTTTTTTTTTTCTCCTTAAAATCATGCCTGGTTGCAGTCAGTCATTGCACACATGGGATCCTTTTAATAAAGGAAAAAATATATAAATAATTAAAATAAAAATATCCTAGTCCCCTGTTAAAAGAATTTTTCCTCATAAGATAGAGAGCTTTGGAGAGCCATTGAGTTAATCAAGACGGATGAGCAGTGGAGGCTTTTTATTTGGCAGATATGGGAAGGATTACTGACGCTCCGAGGCCTTAAGTCCCTAGGCATTATTACCTGCACAAGGAGAAAGATACGTTTTGGATTCATACCAGCTCCGGTATAAAATAGTGCTAAATAGCCTGTATGAAGATGTGTTGCCATTGGTAAACAGACTGGATCAACTTGAATCAATTCCAGGAAACTTGTCATGCATAAATATTTAAGTAGTGAGCTGGCATGGCTCTTGCTAAACTCAGAGCTCCCACAGTCTGTTTTGAATGTGTTACTGCTCTAAAATGTGATAAGAATAATCTGAAATGCATAGTGGCATGTAGCAAATATATATATATATATATTTATTATATAATATATATATATAATAAATATAACTAACTAATTGCTTTTTGCATATTCTTCTTCCTCGTAATGTGTCAGATTTTTCCACCTTGGCATCTGCTTTATAGCATGCAAAGTAGCTTTTAGTAGATAACACTTTTAGTTCTAGGCATACTGCATTACTGGGCTGCATAATAATTAATTTCCAATGAAAGCTGAAGAGAAAAGGGATACAGATAAAACGTCAGAGAAGATACCACGTGCAACGTCGACAAGGGCAGGTACTGTATGGGGGAAAATGATAAGTCATCGATCATATAGTGGAGGAGAGAGGACTAAATAAACATAAGAAGAATGGTTAACATCTTGCTTGGGCATCTTGCCTGGCAATGAAAGAAGATGAAAATATCACAGGTAGAATATGTGGCCACTGACAATTGGCTGGCCAAAGAAAGCAAGCAGCCAAAATATCATCATGGCAAACTTGATGTAATTTGTATGAATCCTGACAAACTAAAAGTCAAACTAAAACTGTAACTCAGGTAGCATTTAACAGCAATTGAAAACATAAAGATTGTGAAAATAAAATAAAAGCATGAGTGTGCATTTTGTTAGTTAGGTCATTCTAAACATCTGTATAATGTAGTAAGTCTCACTTATTTATTATTCACACATAAATAGTCTAAATTTGTCTACAACTGGTGTTTTCTACCAGTACAAGCAATATCTAAATATTCTATATTTCATACCGAAAGTTCTTTGTAAGAGTGTCAAGGCTGTGCTTTTCGATTTCCCTTAAATGAATGTTGACATGCCAAAATCTACCTCCATTATAATGAAAGCATACAGTAAGTCAGTTTTTTTTATTCTTTCTGAAGTACAAGCGATATGCTCTATTTCACTGAGCAGTTCTGTTTAGGTTGAGCAAACATTTGAAATATACTTCCTTGCCTCCTGGATGGCATGGAGATGATATGATTACAGGATACCTCCATCGATTATTATTATTATTATTATTATTATTATTATTATTATTGTTAATATAACAACTATTATCCATATTATTATTATTCATATTATTCATATTATTCATATTATTATTATTATTATTATTATTATTATTATTATTATTATTATTATTATTATTATTATTATTATTATTATTATTATTTTAATTCTAGAGAGCAGCATGGAGTTCAGTTGCTTGTTCACGGCCATGTTACTAAGTATAAATGCACTATTTTTTAAATTAGGTAAATTCTTGTAACCTGCACCGTCCACTATAGTTTAGCCACGCTAATCACATGCACTTCAAATTAGCGCCTATAATCAACACGTCGACTTCAGACCAACTGCTGATACAACGACCGAGCAGGAAGTCCTGTGTGCTTTGGAGCTTCTTTTAAATGTGACTGTATTGTAACCTATATTTTACTTTACCCTCTGACCTTGGGGTAAGAGTAAAGCTACATTATTCGATATCGAGGCAGTGATTTATTAACGCATTACATATCAATTCTTTAAATAGTTATAATATTCTTTTCTATAATACAAGAATGAAGTGTCCAAGCTTTTACACGTTATACCACAGCAACGCTGAATTGTCCACTCTAATTGGTCAGAAGGTGTTGATTAGTTTTCTATAAAATAGAAGCTCTAATTGGAGTTTCAGCCACAATTCAAATCACAGGTTTACGGAAATTGTAATATTTGTAGTATTATTTCTAATCTAACTCATTCACAGGGACTTGAATAGCAAATGCGCTACATAATTGAAGACTAGTGACAAAGATATAAAACCAGCATAGCTTAAACAGCTACAACTAGAAACAATAGATGATTTAATGGAGACATTTGCTATATTGAAGGTATATAAGATTTCATATTAATTCAAATCGATTTTTTTTCTCCTTCAAAGAAATGCAAATGAAACCAAAAAAAGTTTTTTTTTTTTTTTTTTTTTTTTTTTTTTTTATCAAATATTTCTTATTTTTAGGTAACTTTAAAGATTAGAAGGATAATACAACAAATTAAGAGTATTAAATGTTGTTATGGATTTAGAAATCAGATGCAAGTGCAAGTGATTTATTTACGTAAGTGAATCATAACTACTCATTGGAAACAACCGAAAATCTAGGAGCCTAAACATACGTTATGAGTACAAAGCATTGACTTCAAGGTTATGGAAGGCAATACAAAGATGCCATGCAACATAAAACAATACCCAGGACTTCACAAACTTCTCCCACCCTGATAACTGCTTGCTCAGCTTGAGACCAGGCAAACACTTATGTAGTCTGCTCACTAAAACTGAGTCTCACGAGAAGCGTCTTCCCTCAGGCCATCCGATTCCTCAACACGGATAGGTCCAACATACAGATCCCTTAGGACACTTTTAAAGATTCTTTGTCACTCTACATTCCACTGACACTCATTTTCAATCATTTTCATTTTATTCCTTTTTTTTTTAAGTGTGTGTGTAGCTAATAAAATCTTGAATCTTTGGGTCATATGATGTGCAGGGGCTGATGGGTAGTGAAGTCTGGTGCCAATTTCAGCACTGGCATGGCAGATATTTAACAGTGTGATATATTAATTATAAGAATATTATAGATAGATAGATAGATAGATAGATAGATAGATAGATAGATAGATAGATAGATAGATAGATATTTCTAAAATGGGAACCATTCCAGTGCTGCTATTTCTGTCTTGCCCTCAAACTCTATCTTTCTTTCTTTTCTTTTTTTTTTTTTTTTTGATTTCCTTGTACGTAGGGAATCTTTATGTTCTCTACAGAGTTAAATCTAACCCACAACTGTCACTATACTTTCATGGATGCTTTCCAAGTTCATTTTTTTTTTCTCTGCAGATATTTCTTTATTTCATCGCAACGATTTTTTTCCCCTTTTCTTAGTACAAAAGTGGGTCTTTCTCTTGAGATAGATAGTGCTGTCAAGACCAGCAAACTCGGAAGAACAGTTTGAAGCAGCCACCTCATTCTCCTCATCCTCATCCTCCTGTAATGTTTTTCTGTAAGTTCAGAAATTTCGAGCTTACGATAATGCTAATGTTTTTAAATGATGTTATTCAGTAATTATTTTTGACCAATTAAAATAACTATAGTAAAATAAATGGGTTTAAACTTTATTTAAAACTATTTATTTATTTATTTATTTGTTTATTTATTTATTTATAAGATGGATAAAAACCTTTCGTACTAAACATATCCTTGATGGTTTTAAATTGTATTTGCAAAAATCGCAATGGCTGTTAGTCATCAAAATGACATAAAATCAAGCTTCCAGTGCATCTAAAATGGCATACAAATGGTCCCTGATTCATGATTATTTTTGTATAATATTGAAATAAACATTGATTTGAGCACCAGATTTATGAATCAGATTTAGCGTGGAATTCAGATGTGGAAACAAGCTCCCGCCCACTAGACCTAATTTATTTAGAACTAATTTAAACTCATATAAATATGATTTATGTGAAACATTCTAATTCACACAGTTGTTGCAACTGTGAGCAAATACAATCCTCGCTATACACTGAAGACATTTGGGTTTGAGCTGAAAAGAAATTATAAGATGATAGATCAGATTTTCAGCTTTAATTTCCTGATATTTGCATCTAGATGCAATGTTAAAATATCTATTATTATTATTTTTTTTTTTTTAAATCCAGCCATTTTATTAAACAATTAATAGCTCAATTTTTACTGTTGGTTTGAGCCCTGGGTTTCGCCAGTGGAAACTGCATTTGTTGTTAAAATGAATAAACCAGCATGAACACCAGAGTACTTTCTATGAGAGAAAAGCAAGATATTTTGAAGCTGAAGAAAGAGGGAAAATCAATCTGAATCATTACACTAGAGGGAAAGAAAAAACAAAGCAATACCAAAAGAAAGCACCAATAGTAACAACTAGTCATTGAACAGGATGACCAAGGAAAACAACAGCTGTTGATGAGAAGAAACATTGCAAAAGCTGTGAAGAAACACCAAGAAACTACAGACAGTGACAAGACCAGCAGTCTTCACAGAGCAGGGGTGAAGGTATCACCAAGACGTTCAAAGCAGAAATATGACAAAACACGCCATAGGATGCAAACCACTCATCATCAGTATTAAGAATCTACAGTTGGAATCACTCAAGAATTGGAATCTGCAAAGAAATACAGTGGTGTGAAAAAGTGTTGGCCACCTTCCTGATTTTTTTCTTTTTTTGCACGTTTGTCACACTTTAATGTTAATCATCATTCATTCATTCATCTTCTACCGCTTATCCGAACTACCTCGGGTCACGGGGAGCCTGTGCCTATCTCAGGCGTCATCGGGCATCAAGGCAGGATACACCCTGGACGGAGTGCCAACCCATCGCAGGGCACACACACACTCTCATTCACTCACACACTCACACACTAGGGACAATTTTCCAGAGATGCCAATCAACCTACCATGCATGTCTTTGGACCAGGGGAGGAAACCAGAGTACCCAGAGGAAACCCCCAAGGCACGGGGAGAACATGCAAACTCCACACACACAAGGTGGAGGCGGCAATCGAACCCCGACCCTGGAGGTGTGAGGCGAACGTGCTAATCACCAAGCCCCCATGTTAATCATCAAACAAATTTAAATATTAATCAAAGATAACAAAAGTAAACACATCATGCAGTTTTAAGTGAAGGTTTTTATTATTAAGGGAAAATAAAATCCAAACCCATGTGGCCCTGTGTGAAAAAGTGTTTGCACCCCTGTTAAAACATGACTTAACTGTGGTTTATCACACCTGAGTTCAATTTCTCTAGCTACACCCAGGCCTGATTACTGCTACACCTGTTCGCAGTCAAGAACTCACTTAAATAAGACCTGACTGACAAAGTGAAGTAGACGAAAAGATCCTCAAAAGCTACACATCATGCCGAGATCCAAAGAAATTCAGGAACAAATTAGAAAGAAAGTAATTGAGATTTATCAGTCTGGAAAAGGTTATAAATCCATTTCTAAAACTTTAGGACTCCAGCAAACCTCAGTGAGAGCCATTATCCACAAATTGCAAAAACATGGAACACTGTTGAACCTTCCCAGGAGTGGCCGGCCCACCAAAATTACCCCTAGAGCGCAGCGACGACTCACAAAAGATGTCACAAAAGACCCCACAAAAAGATCCAAAGAACTGCAGGCCTCACTTGCCTCAGGTAAGGTCAGTGTTCATGACTCCACCATAAGTAAAAGAACTGGGCAAAAATGGCCTGCATGGCAGAGTTCCAAGATGAAAACCACTGCTCAGCAAAAACAACATAAAGGCTCGTCTCTGATTTGCCAGAAAACATCTCGATGATCCAAAAGACAAGGGAAAATATTCTGTGGACTAACGAGATAAAAGTTGAGCTTTTTAAAAGGTGTGTGTCCCATTACATCTGGCGTAAAATTAAAAGTGCATTTCAGAAAAAGAACATCATACCAACAGTAAAATATGGTGGTGGTAGTGTGATGGTCTGGGGCTGTTTTGCTGCTCCAGGAACAGGAAGACCTGCTGTGATAAATGGAACCATGAATTCTTCTGTCTACCAAAACATCCTGAAGGACAATATGCAGCCATCTGTTCGTAATCTCAAGCTGAAGTGAACTTGGGTTCTGCAACTGGACAATGATCCAAAACTCACCAGCAAGTCCACCTCTGATTGGTTGAAGTAAAACAAAATGAAGACTTTGGAGTGGCCTAGTCAAAGTCCTGACCTGAATCCTATTGAGATGCTGTGGCATGACCTTAAAAAGGAGGTTCATGCTCGAAAACCCTCCAATGCGGCTGAATTACAGTACAACAATTCTGCAAAGATGAGTGGACCAAAAGTCCTCCACAGTGCTGTAACAGACTCATTGCAAGTTATCGCAAATGCTTGATTGCAGTTCTTGCTGCTAAGGGCGGCCCAAGCAGTTATTAGGTTTAGGGGCAAACACTTTTTCACACAAGGCCACGTAGGTTTGAATTTTTTCTTATGGTCTGGTCTTTTTCAGCAATCATTTGAAGACTTTGACAGGAAGGAATTAGTGTTGGGTCTGTGGTGAACTCAAGTGTTTGCGTTGACCTATTAGACCTCAGGAGCTCTCGCTTGCACTATTATAAACTGTTGTAGAAAGGACATTATTTACATTTACCTTATTTCCTGTCCAGTGTCACGCAAATGAGGATGGGTTTCCTTCCATGCCTGGTTCCTCTCAAAATTTCTTCCTCATATCATCTCAGGGAGTTTTTCCTTGCTGCCTCATTAGGCATAGGTGTGTGTGTGTGTGTGTGTGTGTGTGTGTGTGTGTGTGTATGTGTATATATATATATATATATATATATATATATATATATATATATATATATATATATATACACACACACACAATCACCCGCTACTTTATTAGGTACACCTTACTAGTACCGGTGTGGTCTTCTGCTGCTGTAGCCCATCCGCCTCAAGGTTTGATGTGTTGTGCGTTCAGAGATGCTCTTCTGCATACCTCGGTTGTAACGAGTGGTTATTTGAGTTACTGTTGCCTTTCTATCAGCTCGAACCAGTCTGGCCATTCTCCTCTGACCTCTGACATCAACAAGGCATTTGCGCCCACAGAACTGCCGCTCACTGGATATTTTCTCTTTTTCAGACAATTCTCTGTAAACCCTAGAGATGGTTGTGCGTGAAAATCCCAGTAGATCAGCAGTTCCTGAAATACTCATACCAGCCTGTCTGGCACCAACAACCATGCCACGTTCAAAGTCACTTAAATTACCTTTCTGACATCAGTTTGAACTGCAGCAGATCGTCTTGACCATGTCTACATGCCCAAATGCATTGAGTTGCTGCCATGTGATTGGCTGATTAGAAATTTGCGTTAACAAGCAGTTGGATAGATGTACCTAATAAAGTGACCGGTGAGTATACTATATATATATAGTATTTATAAATTAATATTTTTAAATAAATTTACATGTGTATTCATTCATTTATTTTTATTCTTATTTTTTCTTCTTATTTTATATTTAGATATATTTATTTCCTTTTCCCTTCTGTTTCTATACTTTGTTAAATGTTGTTAATTGCGCTATTCAAATACATTGAATTGTTAAAAGCGCTATACAAATACATTGAATTTAAATTTGAGTTTGAAATTTGCTCCAGGACATAAGCTCATCAGTCAAACAAAGAATTAAACCAAGAGAGAAAACTCAGTGAAAATGAACTGGATATGTTATAGAGATACCTTGAAAAGTGGCACAAAGTAAATCTTAATTTAACATAAAATGTTAATGGCTTCATTAGAAAGGATAGTCAAAAGGTAATTTCAAATTGTAATGAAATATATTTATTATAGGTGAAATCACATAGGTGTTCATTCATAATGGTAAAGAAACAGCACCTTATACCGGGAACCTATAAGACTGAGATCATGGTCCATCGATGGATGTGTTTTTTTCTCATAACATTTTCTCTCTAAAAGCTATTTAACTCTTTTGATGGTGCAGATACAGTACACCACTGATGAAAAGCAAAAAATGTTTCTAAAACTTGCATAAACTTCTTTTATAATCGGATTTTACAAACGGTTACACAATTTTGATGACTGGGAACCTTTTGAGACTCAATTTGCCAGGCTGACAATCATTCTCCGTAGTCACACTTATGTTGGCAGAAAGTAATTTTCAAGATATATGTTGAACAAAGCGCTAAGGATTTATCTCCTTCTAACAGAGCCATCGTGTTTGCCATTATATCATAAAATGTCCAGGGGTTTCTTGCTGTTGTAGTGAGAGTATGTGTAATCCAAGCGTCAGGGCTGTCCGTAGAAAGAAACTGGACGTTAGTATGTTAGACTCTCTGCCTGATATACATGTATATATATATATATATATATATATATATATATATATATATATATATATATATATATATATGAATCTCTTTTAGTTTTGAAAGCAGCTGTAAATGGAATGGCCCAATGAGTCCCATGGCCTGATGGACTGATGTGCATCACATCTGGAACATAAGTGCTCTTAAAAAAATAAAAAAAAAACTCACATTATCTTTAATGTATGATTTGGTGTATGTCTGCTAACGACTGCCACTCAAAGGTATGAAGTCGTCAGTTCCCTGTCCTCTATTGAGTGACTCAGTGGCTCGATGTCACTTCTACACATTTCTTCAGTTTCCCTTAATAAACTTTATGAAAAAACGACATCATTGCAGTATAGATCAGAATGTGATTACTGTACACCATTTGGTCTGCCTCCTTACTTGCCTGTTGACCAGCTGGTCCCTAAGCTATAAAACAAAGGTTGCCAAATCCTCACTTTTAAAAAAGTGAAAGACTTTATCAGAAATGTATATCTTAAACACTGTTACAGTGATTGTTAATGCCAGAGCTGTCATTCTACAATATTAATCACATACATATATGAAATTATAACGTACCACGTGTAATTAACGTCAAGTCTTGAACGACATGCTATGTTTGGGCGTTTTCAATAACTGAGTAAGGCTAAAAGACCATTAATTAGCCGTGACCTTACAACAATCTCGAAGTCTCCCTGGCACATAGGATCATTAGTATGCCTACCATGAATGGATGAAGGAATATATGCCCTTTTCGATCTGCCAAGTGTGTGTATGCCCATTTGAAACTGCTCGGTGCATCTAAATACACTGGAATTAGTCTCCATAGAGTTTCATATGAATCCAGTACTTAATAAATGCAAAATTGTTTCAAGTATTATATTTTGCAGAGACATATTATGTCATTTTTATGTCTCAGTAAGAAAGGAATAATCTAAAAAATGAACATTTATGATTATTCAGTGAACAGATGTAATCCTTCACGGAACGCCGCTATTGGGTTTTTATACGGATTCTTAACAATATTGCACGTTTATGGAAATGCACGTAAAGGGAATTGTAAAAGGTCAATATTTGCATCAGGGTTTGAATCGGTGTCTAAAAATCAAACAGAGAGCACAGGTGGAACTTGCTTACAGGCATCACGGTGTATAGTCATGAACGTGTAAGAGCTAGAACATGTATAATTCACTACACTAGAAAAGTATAGAAAATATTAAGTTAAATAATTTTGCAAAATATGATGCAGCTTTGGAATTTGGTATGTAACAATCCTGGGATCAATTGGCATCAGGTGACAGTATACTAAAAAAATCTTTACTGGCATCGTTTTGTTACTGTGCTAACACTATATTAACTGTTATTAACATGTTATTACTATATATACTGTATATACTATATTAACTGTTATTTCTGTAATACTGTTATTAACACTATACAATAGTACATGAAGGATTGTGCTTTAATAAAGTAATGATGAATCATACGTGAATAATGACCGCCTGAAATACACGTTAGTACATGTATGCTAGTTTATGTATTAATTAACATGTAGGGGTAACCTCAATTAAACATTCATTCATTCATTCATCTTCTACTGCTTATCCGAACTACCTCGGGTCACGGGGAGCCTGTGCCTACCTCAGGCGTCATCGGGCATCAAGGCAGGATACACCCTGGACGGAGTGCCAACCCATCACAGGGCACACACACAGATACACACTCATCCACTCACGCAATCACACACTACGGACAATTTTCCAGAGATGCCAATCAACCTACCACGCATGTCTTTGGACCGGGGGAGGAAACCGGAGTACCCGGAGTAAACCCCCGAGGCACGGGGAGAACATGCAAACTCCACACACACAAGGTGGAGGCGGGAATCGAACCCCGACCCTGGAGGTGTGAGGCGAACGTGCTAACCACTAAGCCACCGTGCCCCCCTTCAATTAAACATGCTGGATAAAAAAGAACATGAATTAAAGGTTCTGTTTATATTATTTGCCATATGTTTTTGCATACACACACATGATTGGATGGCGCTGGGTTGCTTCTGCAATTTACGTTGATCCGACTTACTGAATGAAGAAAGACACTCTAATAAAAATAAAAATCAATCATTCTCCATCCATTTCTCACTGTTTTTGTAGTACTAGAGTATGCTCTAGGCGTCTCGTGTCCGGGAATCTGCTCTTTATCCGCAAAGGTGGAATTAATAGTGTAACATTTATCCATTTAACAGATGCTATAATCTAATAACATTTAAAAGCAGTGGGCTATACGATTCTTTTCTGGTGTTTTAAACTTAGATGTATGTTGTTATATTAAGCTTAAGATTGCTTCACTGCCTCTTTGTCAATCAGTTCTCCTGGCTTTAAAACATTATGAATGGTCATCCATCTCTCTTGCGCTATTGCTTATGTTTTGAGCCACTGCACCTAAAAATTAAAATTCTTAGGCTTGTCTTGGTCACAGTGGTTTTGTAACTAAACACATTTAGCAAAAATAAAGGAATTAATGAATAGAAAAATCTCAGGCAGATTTTCTTTCTTTCTTTCTTTCTTTCTTTCTTTCTTTTTTCTCTCTCATGATGTTTTTTTTCTGTATCTCAAACAGGAAGGGTTGATTATTGCATTATATATAACAAAAAATAAACAATAATAATAATAATACTTATTATTATTATTATTATTTCTATTATTATTATTATTATTATTATTATTATTAATTGATCATCCATCTCTCTTGTGCTATTGCTTATGTTTTGAGCCACTTCCCCCTCAAAATGACTGAACATTTTTGATTGAGTTTAAAGTGGTCGTTATTTATGTACCTCACGTGCTAGTTAAACTATTTTGTTACTTCATGATTAGTACATGCTTTAACTAATCTTTAGTTCACATTTAAGTAAAATTGAGTCAGATATTAGTAAACGATCATAAACGTACACTTATTGTAATGTGTTACCGACATCTTTGAGGCTTGGCAGACAGCTTATGAAGCCTTGTGATCGTAAAGCTGCTATAAATCACAAGTAGACTCCATCCAAGTGTTACGAATCAGCTGGCTGGTCCTTTAATCATATTTTTTGTGAGACCTTGTTGGCACGGCATCATACCACTCACACATATATTCCCACACTCATTCACACCTAGGGGTAATTTTGCATAGCTAATCCACCTATCAGCATGGTTCTGGCATGTGAGAGGTGGCAACGCTACCTGCTGTGCCTCCGTGCTTAGACAAGGCATGTATAAAACAGCAGTTTCAAGAGGTTGGCCATAATATAATTTGTAGCTGTGTAGAATTGCACAGGGGTGCTGGGCGTGTGAACTGGAAATCACGTCTTGTCATACAGTATAATAAAACAATGTGCTTCAGTGGTTCTATTCAGAAACATAGGTCTTTCTGCAGTCTACTAATTAAAACGAGTTATCGGTTGGAAAATTAACATTCTGAAGTTCAGTCAGAGTAACAAAGAAATGTCATGATGAGTTTAACTTGAAAATAAATGAACTTAAAATTCTTAGGCTTGTCTTGATCACAGTGGTTCAGTAGCTGAACGCCTTGCAGGTTTAAGCTAAAATAATAAAAAAAATAGAATAAATAGATCCATCTCAGGCAGATTTTTAGCTCTTTCTAGCATTAGATAAAAAATATATATATTACTACAATTTATTATTATAATTATTGCTTATTAGTATTTTTATTTTTTTATTTTTATTGTGTTGGTTGCCACTGATGTTAATAATAATATACGGCTTCCTAGTGATCTTCTTAAAAATACAAAAAACAAGCAGAACACTGGAGGAGTCGCACATCTGCTGAATAAATATGTACATAATTATCTATTGGTATGATCTGTGTAATTGTAATCTGCCCTTCCAAGAGTACAGATTCAAACACAAATATTCATTATTCTGTGTGTGTGTGCGTGTCTGTCTATCTGTGTGTGTGTGTGTCTGCATGAATGCACCCATGTGTGTGTGCATGCATTTGCATTTCCTAGCCCTTCGTGTTGGCATCTGCCACTATCAAAGCATCGTTATGCAAAGATGCCAAGGTCCTTATCTTGTTTAATTAAAACCTTCCACATGGATGCTGTCAGTAGATGCAATCAGCCTGCCTTAAAACAGACAGAGGCAGAGCGAAGCAAAGTGTTCTTTCAAGAGTCTTGAACCAGCTTCTGGCTTCAGTGATCCTAATAAGTGACTCGTTATGGTTTCACCCACACTTCAATGATGCACTGGTCTATCATGAAGTTTTTAGATAGAATTATTCAGGGCCCGGAGACAATAATGATAATTGCAGGATTGTTCAGCAATGATCTTTGTACTAAGACACTTTTGGGAAACTGTGTACAAAACCCATCGTGTGTGTGTGTGTTTAATTATGCAAAACGGTTTTACTTTTGCTTTGTACATAAAATATTTTTTCTCTGTATAAAGAGTCTTGTGTTAAAATATAAATACATAATTGTAAATAAATTGCTACTAAATGAAAAGGAATTAAAAGCATTTTCATGAAACATGTAGAATACCTTGAAAATGTATATAATAAATAAATTTTACTGACCCAGAAACCCTAAACCTAACCCTAGGTCATAACATGTGATCTAAAATGATGCTATATTTTTGCCTTGTTGCTCTATGTGCATTTCGATTAACAGATTTCTATCCACAATGCTGTTTGCCTACCTGCTGAAAGTGGCCAGTTAGGTGAACCCTCACTTCATCACTACCTTCACTAGCTAAAGCGACTGATGCTTTAGTGTTTTAGTCTGTCCAGCTCTTTGACTGCACCTTCAACAGTTCTGCTACCAAAGCTTCAAATTTAATGCTAACTCTGCTGTCAGTGGCGTCTTGCTTGCTATTTTGTAAATCACTGATAACTATCTGAGCTAGTCAGCTCTAACCTTTCGTTTCTTAGCTTTACTGTATATCTGTGTAAGAGATTTACCAGCAGACCCCCCTTCTGCCATCAATGGAATTTTAGCCACTTCCGGATTATGCTACAACTTCAGTTTCACAGACATTTAAGCCAACAGAAACCTGTTTATGTTAGTTGCTACTGCTATACAAAGCCTTTGTTTTTGCTACTGATATTTTCTGTGTATCGACCCTTGCAACGTTTTCTCTGTGTTTATTCTCTTGCCTGTGTGATTATTGGGTTAGTTTGGTTTTGCTTTTTCCCTAACCCTAATCCTAACCCTTACCCTATACCCTATCCTGTTTTATCTGTGTTTATTCTCTTGCCTGTGTGATTATTGGGTTAGTTTGCTTTTGCTTTTTCCCTAACCCTAATCCTAACCCTTACCCTATACCCTATCCTGTTTTCTCTGTGTTTATTCTCTTGCCTGTGTGATTATTGGGTTAGTTTGCTTTTGCTTTTTCCCTAACCCTAATCCTAACCCTTACCCTATACCCTAACCTGTTTTCTTTGTGTTTATTTTCTTGCCTGTGTGATTATTGGTTTAGTTTGCTTTTTCCCTAACCCTAATCCTAACCCTAACCCTATACCCTAACCTGTTTTCTGTGTGTTTATTCTCTTGCCTGTGTGATTACTGGTTTAGTTTGCTTTTTCCCTAACCCTAATCCTAACCCTAACCCTTACCCTAATCTGTTTTCTCTGTGTTTATTCTCTTGCCTGTGTGATTACTGGTTTAGTTTTCTTTTTCCCTAACCCTAATCCTAACCCTTACCCTAATCTGTTTTCTCTGTGTTTATTCTCTTGCCTGTGTGATTACTGGTTTAGTTTGCTTTTTCCCTAACCCTAATCCTAACCCTTACCCTATACCCTATCCTGTTTTCTCTGTGTTTATTCTCTTGACTGTGTGATTACTGGTTTAGTTTGCTTTTTCCCTAACCCTAATCCTAACCCTAACCCTTACCCTATAACCTAACCTGTTTTCTGTGTGTTTATTCTCTTTGCTGTGTGATTACTGGATTAGTGCTTTTGGGATTTTAGATTCTTCTAGTTTTAAACTGTACCATTTTCATTGACTCTGTGTTGCTTTCTGTTTGGGACTTTGTTTGCTGTGTTCTCCATTAATCTGCAAATGGATTCTTCTGGTCAGTTTCTCAAGCTGCTGTGCATCCTGGAACTTTAAGCCTAAATTTTGGATCAGTGTCTCTACTAGGTCTACATTGAATATCTCGTTAACATGATATTACATTTGGCAGACACCCTTATCCAGAGCGACTTACATTTTTTATTTCATTTTATACAACTGAGCGTTAAGGACCTTGCTCAGGGGCCCAGCAGTGGCAGCTTGGTGGACCTAAGATTTGAACTCTCAACCTTCTGTTCAGACTTTAACCACTAAGCTATACACTGCTTAACCCAGTGTTACTGTCATTAGAAACCTTGTTTCAACCCCAGTTTGTAATTTAGAAACAGGATTAATCAGTGATTTTTACCCGGGGTTATTAAACCATGCTCTGAAGCAGGATTAGCACTGCCTTTGTGATGTTAATACCCCATTGTGGTGCCAAATGTATTACGCTTTTTTGTTCGGTCACAGAAACCTTCCATGTTGTGCAAACAGAATTTTCAACATCTGAGGGGAAAAAAATAATGCCTAATGATTACAGAAAATGTGTCAGTTGGTAAGAAATGGTCAGTTTTAATTTAGCATTTAACGAAACCATTGAAAAATGAGTGGAAACTGGACATTATTGTATGCCATTTTAACTGCAAATCAACTTCAAAAGGCAGAAAAGATGACAAAGCTGTGAAAGATATCAATGCCTACTCAGGCGCAAAATGGCAGATCTGTCCTAATTTTCTCACTGATGCAAAAGTGTGAGACAAGCTGTTATTTAAATTGGTTATGCAATGTATTTATACAATCACTGTTGTGACAAAGCAAATATGCAAATTAGAACATTAATGAAATTGGGCATAGAAGCCTTTATTATTGCCACATATACATTACAGTGGAAATCTTTCTTCCCATATCCCGACTGAGGATGGGGTAGGAGCAGAGGGGCAGCTATAATACAGCACCGTGGAGCAGGAGGGCCTTGCTCAATTGCCCAACAGTGGCAGCTTGTCAGTGCTGGGGCTTGAATCCTGGCCTTCCTATAAACAGTCCAGAGCCTTAACCCCTTCAGCCACCACCCAGGGGTTGACCCAGGGTTTAGAAATGTACAGTTTGAAACAGGTTATGAATATTTATTAATTAATCAACCATGGGCCAGAGTATGAGCAGTGTGAAACAGGATATGGAACATGAAGAAACATGAAACAGGATAACCCAGGATTCTGTTTACACAGGGTTAAGTGTGCAAAGCCCTACAAAATGTCGCACTCAGAAAGCTTTTGCTTATTTTGTTTCTATTCTCTAACACCAAAACCTGACCATTATCTCTTATGTTTGTGTCCTTTAAATGTGTTTTCTCCTTTTAAACCGAATTCTAAATGTCCCTGTATGATGTAAGTGCTGCAGTCAATCGCCGAATTCTCACAAGAATAACGTAAATAAAACAATAACTATGTCATTCGGACCAGAAAACCATCAGCGTTTGAAAATAAACATGTTTCAATTGGTTTCAGAGTGGATATTTGCTTTAAGATGCATTAGAATTTCCTATTAAAAAAATGGAATGATAGATTTTATTTTATAAAACAGCTTATTGTTTCTGATTACTTAATTGTGACTTAGTTCTCTTGATCTGGGCTTTTTTTTCTGTTAAACTCTGCAATACTTGTAGAGATAATTGTCTTGTGTGTTGGGGGAATTAAAGGGAAAAAAATAACACACACACTCTCTCTCACACACACACACACACACACACACACACACACTATCTCTCACACACACACACTTATGCTGTCTTTTTCCACCATACAGTTTGCACAATCTCTCATTGTTCATGTAATTGAAGGTAGTAGTGTTAGAGGAGGAGTAGTGTGCAGCATCTGTATGCTGTGAATGCCGATTTCAGCATAATGGCAGCATTGCAGCCACCCACTCATGCTGCTTTATTTGCTGCTCCTTTTGGTACTGAGCACTTCTTATTCATGTCTCAATGTGCTTTTATTTTCGCTGCCCACATTCACGCAGAGTGAAAAGTTAGTTCCCTGCAGCACAAACTGTACAAGTCCCGGAGGGCTTCCCAGCGTCCTCTGCACAACCAGCCCACATGCAATTTATTATCGGCGACGCATCGGGCCGACACGCAAAATGTTATTTTGCTCATGATTGCGTCGCCATGCACACGCCAGATGTTGACAAAGCTGTCATTCCTGATTATGTATGGACGGAGGTTGTGCTTTCTCTCAGGGGCCTGAATAGTTGCTCGGTCTCCATCCGACATAATGAGTACTTGGAAAACGCACTAAGGACAGCTGTGAAGTGATTACTTTAGATTGGCAAGTGTTTTTCCTGCTCACCACACAAGCAGTAAAGAAACGAGTGAATCATGCGTTTTACGTAGTCAACAACTACTTGCAGAGCTTTTCATAGAATCTTGCCATACTAGTTGTTTATAGAAGTTTCTACTCCATTAAACAAGATGTGCACTGCTTTAAAGCCTTTATGTAAAAGCCTCAGCATGTATTTGCAGTTGAGTGGCTATTAAAATAGAACATGTTTGAACAAGAAGTTGAAAAGGTTGGGTATGTGGCCTATCAGCAAGCTATTATTTAAGCCTGTATTTATTATTTATACTTTTATTTATTAATTTGACAACACTAAATGTATTCATATACTTTTCAGTTTAATGATAATTACGGTACGTGCCATAGTTTCTTTCCTGTGAAGATCTAAATAGTCATACAAGTTAAAAAAAAAGGCTGTAGACCAGTTAGCGTGGCCAGAATTTTCCTGGAAAGCTAAAGTAACTTTTTACCACCATAGTTAGCAGAAAAAAAAAAACTAAATTACAGAACAGAACATTACTGTATAAAATACATATTATTTTGGATGAACAGATAATGTGGTCAATGTGAAGTCATGTTTTTTTTCAACCAGGGCATCTGGTTGATCCCAAAACCTAGCGCTACATGTGCCACATATTTAGGAGTGATTTGATATGAAGCTTGATGGAACAAGAATCATTACAGTTATTACTATGAATGCGATCACCTTCCGTTGTAACCGTCTGGTTAGGCAAAGTAAGCTACTAAAATTTTAAACTAATCTTCAAGTGTGTTTAGATAATATCTTTATGTGCAGGATTTTTTTTTTTAATGTCTCAAAAATTCTGAAGGTCTATTAGGAATTTTAGCGATGTACCTGAGGAAATGTCAGAGGTAGAACGCACACAACCCTAACCCTAATTTTGTGGTGGCAGTTTTACAGTTTTACAAAATAAGGTTTAGGGTTGTATGGATAAAACCAAACACACTTGCCATATGACACTATCACAGAGCACAAGAGCTTTATCCACTTTTAGCTGCTCTGCAACTTTCAACAATACAGCAATGTTTCCATCACCTGCTCATGTATGATCCTAGGGGCATCAACGCCCAGCAAAGTGTGAGATAAATGGGCTAACTGGTAACACTCTTTGTGTTGTTTTGGCTTCGATTCAGCATATTGATTCAACCGGCACATCATAAAAACATAAGCGTGAACGGAATAACTGCTCAGCGTTTGATGCCCATTGTAGCATAACACACACATTTTCCAGAGAAGCAGGATGTTTAAAGTAAAAAAAAAACTTTACCCAAAGGAGTGAAACCAGTTAAAAGTCATAATAATAAGACCTCTAAAACATCACATTTGATTTGTGAGATTTAAAAGATTCAAGATCGCAGGTGAGTTTTTTTTCCATCTTTGCCGTTGTCGTAGCAACAACCCGGCAGTGCTAACAGAGATGTCGTTAACGTGATGTCCATTGGTGTTAAACGGTCTCACCACTGGAAAAGAGAAGTCATGATGAAACAATCAGCCAATCTTCTCTTCCTTCTGCCATAGTACAGCTGAGAAAACCTCTTGTAGGAGATACACTAAACAACTCCTGTGGTGCCACATAAAAAGTACTGGGTGATTAAAAAAATTCAGATTAGAGGCTGTTAATAAATCTGCATTCATAGCATGCTGTACAGGTGCATGGTAAGGTTATTATGTGACAAATAATTGATTTGCCCATAAAGGGTACTGTATGTATTATTTGATATTTGTTTTTGGCTTATGCTTAAAATATCAGTGGCATTTCGTGGCATATATGTCAGGTCTACTCATACCTCAGACTCATTTCCCATCCGGCATCACAGCCTAGAAATCTGGCCACACCAACCTTCACTTTCCATACTCACTTACATCTTCACAGTCACAGCACTTTTGATTATACGCCCCTGTCTCCAATCTTTCTCTTTCTCTCTCTCTCTCACTCACACACACACACACACACACTCACACACACACAGTCACAACCACTTCACAAAGTACTGTATACTATCACAAAGTTTCCTCTCCATCTTGACATTACCAAGCCATTTGCTTATGCTTCTGTTTATCTGTTTTTCACCCTGCTTTGTTTTTGTGCTTTGACTTATCCCCTCGTACCTTTTTTCCTGATCAATGGACCATTGCCTGTTTTTCCATTTTCAAAATCGAAAAAAAGTTTTGCACTTACCTGCATCCATCTCTGCATCTTTCTTGTGAAAACAAAACTAAATAGAAACCAGAAAGCTGTGAATTCTATTGATTTTTTGTTTTTTAACTGAGCGTATTCAGTGGTAGTGTGTTACCGTAAGACAGGGACTCTAAAAGAAAGCAGTGCAATCATTAAAATGATGCCTAGGCAGTAGTTTATTTTATAGAAGATGATGGAGCAGGTGTAGCAACTGGTTTAAGGCTAAAAACAAACTAGAATAAGAAGAAGAAGTGGCACCAGGTCTAACATTAATGCTAATACCCATGATGCAAATCAAGCTAAAGGCACAGAGAAGTAAATACTTTTGAGTTTGTAGAGTTTGAGGCTATATCATGAAAAATAGATTAGAGACACTTGGAGGTGGTAATGGATGAATAGACAGATACACCTTTAAGCAAATTTGCAGGACCGAGAGAGAGAGTTGCTCGAAGCATCAACAAAAGAAGACGAGATAAACTTTGCCATTATGAGACATAGTGTATGTTTGTAGACATAGTGTACAGGTCAGAGGTTTATTATTATAGTGTACAGGTCAGTGGTTTATTATTATAGTGTACAGGTCAGAGGTTTATTATTATAGTGTACAGGTCAGAGGTTTATTATTATAGTGTACAGGTCAGAGGTTTATTATTATAGTGTACAGGTCAGTGGTTTATTATTATAGTGTACAGGTCAGAGGTTTATTATTATAGTGTACAGGTCAGAGGTTTAATATTATAGTGTACAGGTCAGAGGTTTACTGTTATAGTGTACAGGTCAGAGGTTTATTATTATAGTGTACAGGTCAGACGTTTACTATTATAGTGTACAGGTCAGAGGTTTATTATTATAGTGTACAGGTCAGAGGTTTATTATTATAGTGTACAGGTCAGAGGTTTAATATTATAGTGTACAGGTCAGAGGTTTACTGTTATAGTGTACAGGTCAGAGGTTTATTATTATAGTGTACAGGTCAGAGGTTTACTGTTATAGTGTACAGGTCAGAGGTTTATTATTATAGTGTACAGGTCAGAGGTTTATTATTATAGTGTACAGGTCAGAGGTTTATTATTATAGTGTACAGGTCAGAGGTTTAATATTATAGTGTACAGGCCAGAGGTTTATTATTATAGTGTACAGGTCAGAGGTTTACTGTTATAGTGTACAGGTCAGAGGTTTATTATTATAGTGTACAGGTCAGAGGTTTATTATTATAGTGTACAGGTCAGAGGTTTACTGTTATAGTGTACAGGTCAGAGGTTTACTGTTATAGTGTACAGGTCAGAGGTTTATTATTATAGTGTACAGGTCAGAGGTTTATTATTATAGTGTACAGGTCAGTGGTTTATTATTATAGTGTACAGGTCAGAGGTTTATTATTATAGTGTACAGGTCAGAGGTTTATTATTATAGTGTACAGGCCAGAGGTTTATTATTGTAGTGTACAGTACAGAGGTTTTTTAGTGTAGTGTTTAGGTCAGAGGTTTTCTAGACATAGTATACAGGTCAGTGGTTCCCTTTCGAGGGAACTCGACGCTGCGTTAGTGCTGACGCTATGGGAATGCTTCTTTGAGGAAGTTGTGTCTGAAGCTCTGTGTGCACACACGCCATTTTAATGGCTCGGAAAGGACACGTGACGGAGTAATTACTCGCCAGTAAGTCCATATAAGGGCATCTACGTCACACTGCTCCAGCTTTCTTTGTCTTCAGGAAGCGCTCTGTGTATGTGTGTCGTTTGTCACTGTCTGTCAAGTGCAGGGAAAAAAAAAAAATAGGGAAAGCTAGGCGAGGACATAATTATGTTACAGTCCAAGCACTTTAAGCAATGCGTGCATCCGTGCCCCCGCTTTATCACGGGGGACGACTCGCATTCTCTTTGTGTTGTGTGTTTGGGAGAGGAGCATGCGCGGTCGGCTCTCGAGGGAGCCGGCTGCGTGCATTGTGAGGATTTCCCTCTGCGCACTCTCCGATCCCGCCTGGCTGTGTTTTCCAAGCAATCAGCTGCGCCTCGTGGTTCGGGTCCTGCGTCCGCCGAGGCGGCGCGGCGGCTCCGATCATGGGGTTCGCAGGTCGAGTTAGCGGAGGCGGAGCAAGAGACGGGTGTTTCCCTTTCTCTTGCCCTCTCCCCTGACTCCGTTCGCTCAGTTTCGGTTTCGGGAGCTCGCACTGCGATTTCTCCCGACCCGGAAGAGGGCATGCTGCTTTCCGCGTCGGGCTCTGAGGAGCTCGATGTGGGCGGGGACGTGCTTTCCCCCTCGGTAAAGCCGAATGAGAGAGAGCAGTCAGTCACGTTCGAGGAGCTCCTCGAAGTGGTGTCACGCGCCGTGGGTAGGCTGAATTTGGATTGGCCTGAAGAGGAAGTTAGTGTCGCCCGCTCTAAGTTAGACGACCGCTTTCTGACTTCAGGCCGCAGGCCACCTGCACGCAGGCGACTGCCTTTTTTTCCTGACCTCCATGCTGAGGTGTCGAGGTCCTGGAAGAATCCATTTGCGGCGCGTGTTTTTTCTCCGGCCATGTCTGATTATTCAGCCATCATAGGGCTTGAAAGCCATGGCTATGGGGCGATGCCTAGGGTTGAAGAGACGCTCGCGGGCTATCTCTCGCCTGCATCGCCCGCATGGAGGAGACCTGCCCTTCCCTCCAAGCCCTGTAGGACCACCTCAGCCCTTGTAGGTAAGGCTTATACAGCGGCAGGCCAGGCAGGTGCGGCTCTGCACACCATGGCCGTTTTGCAGGCCTACCAGGCTGACCTGCTGGCAGAGCTTGATGGGAGGGAGGAATTGGGACCTCAGGCGATATCTGAGCTCCGCCGGGCCACTGACCTTGCACTCCGTGCCACGAAGCAGACGGCCCGCTCCATAGGCCGTTCAATGGCTGCGCTAGTTGCCACGGAGAGGCACCTGTGGCTTAATTTAACCGGCATAAAGGACAAGGATAAGTCCTTTCTCCTGGACGCCCCGGTGTCGCCCCTGGGTTTGTTTGGCGACGCAGTGAATACTGTCGTCGACAGACACCAGGAGGTGAAACGCCAATCGGCGGCATTCAGGGAGTTTCTCCCTCGCCGCGGCGAGCAGCCTGGGCCTTCATCTAGCCACTCCCTGCCCCCTTCTAGTTCGCTTAGGGCAGTGAAAAAGGTTAGTGTAGCGGCCCGTGCCCCCCCGTCTAGGACTAGGGAGGCCGGTCAGCGTACCCGGGCCCAGACCCGTCAGGGGAGAGGGGACCTTAGGTCCGTTATTTCAGCCAGGCGAGCCCCAAAGGAGTCCTGATGCCCGTGGGCGGCGGCTCCTGGGGGCATCCTATTCAGGAACGCCCCCCCTACTGCCTGCCCCGCCGTCTTTGTCGTTTCGGGGGGCAGTGGGGCCTGTCTCGGCTCCCCGTTTGTGTACGGATCTTCCCGGGTTAGCGCCTGCCAGTGTGCTGTTTCAGGGCACCCGGGAGGTCTGCGCGAGGCTGTTGCCTCTGTCAGGCAGCCTGGCAGCGTGGAAACTTCTGCCAGGGGTGTCGCAGTGGGTCCTGGACACTGTAGAAAGAGGGTACAGGATCCAGTTTTCCTCCCGCCCCCCGGGCTTCCAGGGCATGTTGCCCACGATCGTGGGCGGGCACCAGGCGGTGTTCCTCCAAGAGGAACTCTGCTCGCTTCTGGAGAAAGGGGCCATAGAGCATGTTCCCCTCCCAGAGCAGGACTCCGGCTTTTACAGCCGATATTTTGTTGTTCCCAAGAAGGACGGGGGGCTGCGTCCGATTTTGGACCTGCGGGCTCTGAACTGTACTCTGAGGACCTACAAGTTCAAGATGCTCACGCTCAAGGTGATCGTGTCCCAGATCAGATCCGAGGACTGGTTTGTGACGATCGACCTCAAAGATGCTTATTTTCACATAAGCATTCTGCCAGAACACAGGAAGTTCCTCAGGTTCGCTTTCGGGGGCGAAGCGTACCAGTATCGTGTCCTTCCTTTTGGCCTAGCCCTTTCACCCCGTACGTTTACGAAGTGCATGGATGCTGCCCTGGCACCGTTGCGTCTCCAGGGCATCCGTGTACTGAATTACCTCGACGACTGGCTCATTCTGGCCCAGTCCGAGGCTATGGCAGCCAGTCATCGAGATGCTGTGCTTGCCCACATGAGGTCCTTAGGCCTCAGGCTGAACCCAGGAAAGTGTGTGCTTGCTCCCTCTCAGAGAACCACCTTTCTGGGGGTAGTTTGGGATTCCACCACGATGCGGGCACATCTGTCTCCCGCTCGGGTGGCCTCCATCTTGGCAGCAGTGAAAGCTATTCGGCTGGGACGCGGCCTCTCTGTCGCCGAGGCACAGAGGGTGCTCGGCCTCATGTCAGCAGCAGCCAACGTTATCCCTTTGGGTCTGCTTCATATGAGGCCGTTCCAGTTCTGGCTCAGGGGTGCGGGCTTTCACCCTCGCAGACGTCCCCTCAGGGTTATACGGGTTACGCGCCGTGGGCTTCGTACCCTTCTTCTGTGGAAAAGACCCCGGTTCTTGGCCTTGGGTCCCATTCTAGGGGCGTGTCACCGTCGCAGGACTCTTTCGACGGACGCCTCGCTCTCGGGCTGGGGCGCGGCTTTAGATGGCCGCCCGGCCCAGGGTCTATGGGAGGGCCCCTGTCTCTCGTGGCACATAAATTGCCTGGAGATGAGGGCTGTGTTTCTAGCGTTGAAACACTTTCTCCCACACCTCAAGGGCTGCCATGTCCTGGTGCGGACAGACAGCACCGCGGTGGTGTCCTATATCAATCATCAGGGCGGTCTGCGTTCACGCCCCCTGTTCAGGTTGGCGCGGCAGATTCTGCTCTGGGCAGAGACCAGGTTTCTTTCGCTGAGAGCGGTTTTTATCCCAGGGCGTGTGAATCGGGAGGCAGACTTCCTGTCGAGGCAGGTGCTGAGGCCCGGGGAGTGGCGGCTTCACCCCCATGTGGTGGAGCGAATCTGGCGGATTTTCGGCCGGGCGGAAGTGGATTTGTTCGCCTCCGAGGAGTCGACCCACTGTCCGCTGTGGTTCTCCCTCTCTCATCCGGCCCCGTTGGGCCTGGATGCCCTGGTATGGACGTGGCCGAGTCTCCGTCTGTACGCCTTTCCCCCGGTAGCTCTGCTCCCGCAAGTCCTAGCCAGAGTGCGCCACGACCAGGTCAACCTTCTCCTAGTTGCCCCTCGTTGGCCCTCTCGAGTATGGTTCACGGACCTAGTCTCCCTCCTGAACGGCACTCCATGGGAGGTTCCCGTCAGGAGGGATCTCCTCTCTCAGGCGCAGGGGGCAATTCTTCACCCCCGCCCCGAGATGTGGAAGCTTTGGGTCTGGCCCCTGAGGGGGACCAGCTCCTAGACGCAGGCCTCTCGACTGAGGTGACAGAGACTCTGCTGAATGCTAGGGCTCCCTCCACTAGGAGGCTGTATGCTCTGAAGTGGAGGCTTTTTCGCCTCTGGTGTGACGAGCACTCTCAGGATCCAGTTCACTGCCCGGTTGGTACAGTGCTGGAGTTCCTGCAGTCTTGCTTTTCTCGGGGCCTGTCCCCGTCTACTCTAAAGGTGTACGTGGCCGCGGTCGCTGCGAACCACGAACCTGTCCTTGGAGCCTCCTTGGGTAGGCACCCTTTGGTCTCTCGCTTTTTGCGTGGTGTCAGGCGGCTGAGGCCTTCCTCTAGACCACGCCTTCCTTCCTGGGACCTCTCTGTGGTCCTGGAGGGGTTGGTGGAAGCCCCCTTTGAGCCCATGGAGTCAGCCTCCGAGAAGTTTCTGACCCTGAAGTCGGCTCTGCTTCTAGCCTTGGCCTCTCTCAGGAGAGTCGGTGATTTGCAGGCTTTGTCGATTGCCCCCACCTGCCTGGAATTTTCCCCCGGCATGTCCAAGGCTATCCTGCACCCCAGGCCGGGTTATGTCCCTAAGGTGCCAAGGATGGCGGGTTGTCCAATCATCCTGCAGGCCTACTGTCCCCCGCCCCATGAGTCGGCGGAACAGGGGAGGCTGCATTTGCTTTGCCCGGTAAGGGCCCTGAGGACTTACGTCCACCGCTCTAGCTCGTGGCGTAACTCCTCCACCCTTTTCGTCTGTTTTGGGGGCCGGAATAGGGGTAATCCGGTTTCCAAACAGCGCCTGGCCCACTGGGTGGTGGAGGCCATTACTCAGGCCTATGAGGTGCGCGGTCAGGCCTCACCTCTCGGCATCAGGGCCCACTCCACTAGGGGTATCGCCTCATCCAGTGCTTTGGCCAGGGGTGTCCCCATTGAAGATATTTGTGCTGCGGCAGGATGGTCCTCTCCGCACACCTTTATCAGATTCTATGACCTGGACTTGGACCCCACTCCAGGGTCCCAGGTACTGCGGGGCCTGTGATGTGCTGTTGGCAGTTTGCTCGTGCTCTTTCACGGCCTCTGGCACAGTCATCGACCGGTGCGTGGCGGCGTGGGTATTGGCGTTCCCATAGCGTCAGCACTGACGCAGCGTCGAGTTCCCTCGAAAGGGAACTACACCAGGTTACGTATGTAACCCGGTTCCCTGAGAAGGGAACGAGACGCTGCGTTGCTGGCCACGCCCCGGGCGTCCGTTCGCGCTTCCTTCCGACAAATAGAAGCTGGAGCAGTGTGACGTAGATGCCCTTATATGGACTTACTGGCGAGTAATTACTCCGTCACGTGTCCTTTCCGAGCCATTAAAATGGCGTGTGTGCACACAGAGCTTCAGACACAACTTCCTCAAAGAAGCATTCCCATAGCGTCAGCACTAACGCAGCGTCTCGTTCCCTTCTCAGGGAACCGGGTTACATACGTAACCTGGTGTAGTTTTCTAGTGTAGTGTTTAGGTCAGCATTTGTTTTTAGTGTGGTGTACAGGTTAGAGGTTTTCTAGTGAAGTGTACAGGTCAAAGGTTTTCTAGATTATAGTGTACAGGTCAGCGTTTCTTTTTAGTGTAGTGTACAGGTCGGAGGTTTTCTAGACACAGTGTACAGGTCAGAGGTTTTCTAATATACTGTAGTGTACAGGTCAGTGGTTTTCTAGTATAGTGTACAGGTCAGAGGTTTTCTATTGTAGTGTTTAGGTCAGAGGTTTTCTAGACATAGTGGCCATGTCAGAGGTTTTCTAGTATAGTGTACAGGTCAGCATTTTTTTTTTAGTTTTTAATTTATTTAGAAAATTAATTAAAATCATTTTTTGAAGGTAAGTTTTGTTTTCATTAGTAAAATAACAATGGTTGTGCATACAAATGCAATTAATCTTCTAATTTCTTCTTTAAAAAAGCATATTCTGTTTTAAAAGGTATTATAAATGGATCTTTATAATTCAAAAAGAACTTCTTGCTAGTTGTAAATCTGTGTTGATTAGCAATTAGAGCAGAGGTGTGACTTCACCTGCTAGTCTTGGATTCATTAACACAGATGTTATCAAATATAACTAGCACCAAACTGCATCTAAATTAATCCTCAGATTTAATATTCCCGGACCTCTCAGGCAGTTATGAATACGATAATGCCTGCTACTTAATAAACATAATGAGACACAGTCCTCAGTTAACAATAAATCATTAAGCATCTTGGAAAATGGAGTATTTTGGATGAGTACACATGGTCACATGACACTCATCATCATCAGAGAACAGAATCAGACCTTTAAGTAATTATCAACCTCAGGAAAGTATCATTATATGGTATCAGTTCTATTTATTGGACTGTTGGGGGTCACTATCAGGACTTTACACACTTTTGTGGGGCTTCCATATCACTATAATAAACCAGCTTGTTGATTTGGAATGTAAAGATAAAAGGTTATGTAATGCATGCAATCACTGTTATACAACTAAGTGGAGAGTTATCATGAAACCCGTGTAACTCGGGGGTTGACGATAACAGCCATGATGATAGTGACGTTGTGGAGAAACCAACATAGGTTCATGATTGCACTGTGAAAAAATACTGGTGTTCAGCCACAGGGAAATATTCCACTAATTGTCTAGAAAACTGGCCTTTAGGATCTTTATCAGTAATGTCTTGAATACAAATGCATGCAGTAGCGAAACAAAATGAATAAATAACAATAAAAAACAGAAGACACACAGACATGGAAACTGAACAGGAGTATGCATAACTATTGCTCATATGCAGTAGTTTATGAATAAATTTAGCCATCTGTATATTAAAGCCAGATAGGGATGGGAACATTTTGAGAAAGAAATAATATTATACTGTGATCTTATCAAAGCACGTTTGAAGGGGGTTGGTATCTCTCTCCTGGAAGGAAGGAAATCAATTCTAATGGCAAATAAATAAATAAATAAATAAATAAATAAATAAATAAATAAATAAATAAATAAGAATTGACTGACAATTTTACCCCAATTAATGTCCTCCTATTTTAAAACTAGTCATTCTAAGATGGTCCTAGTGTGAGCATCAAAATTAATAGTAATTTTTTTTACGTTTTGCTTGGTATTTTTTTTTTTGCCATTATTATTTTCTGAACTTTGAAGCAGAAACCATGATGAAAGCATGATGTTAATGCCGCTGAAGCCTTCTGCACTGTTTCTTTTTGTTTTATCTATTGTATCATTCCAGATCTTATTCAGTGGTTCCGGGGGAGTTAACAACACTGATCTGTTTTGCCCATAGACTTATTTAAGAGATACGTTCTTTCAATTGGAAGGCAAGATAAAGTATTATCTGTTATTTATTCTTCCCAAAGGGATTTAAATCTTATCTAATGTTTAACTGATTCTCAAGTGTGGAATAAATCATCTGGCACAACTGTTGCACCTTTTGGTCAGTGTCTACAAGTGAAAGTATCATATTATTAATGTGGTGAATGAAGCAATATGGGTTCCTTTATTTACAGGGATGAAACAGGGATGAATGCTATGCTATGCTACGCTATGTTAGGTTACGCTAGGTTATGTCATGTTACAGTATGTTATGCTGATGTTATAAGATAAGATACACTTTTATTCGTCCCACAATGGGGCAATAACTCTGTTTCAGCAGCAAAGAGAGAGAAATATTGCACACAGGCACGTTTAACAAAAAAAAAAAAAAAAAAAAAAAAAAATTGCATCTGTTGTGAAAATATTCGTTCTCGTTATTGCAGTTAAACAGTAATCCAACGTGTAATTACGGTGACTGGTTCACCGGAGCAGCTTTGATTGTAAATTACGCTATGCTACGTAATGCTATGCTACGTAATGCTATGCTTCGCTATACTATGCTTTGATGTCACGTCATGTTATGCTAGGTCATGCTATGCCTTGCTAGGCTATGTTATGTTATGCTAGGTTATGCTATGCCTTGCTAGGCTACGTTATGTTATGTTACGTTATGCTATACCTTGCTAGGCTGTTATGTTACCCTATGCCGTGCTAGGCTATGTTATGTCAAGTTATGTTATGCTAAGTTATGCTATGCCCTGCTAGGCTATGTAAAATTACGCCAGGTTATGCCATGCCTTGCTAGGCTATGTTACGTTACGTTATGTCATGCTATGTTACGTTACGTTATGTCATGCTATGTTATGTTACGTTATGTCATGCCATGCCTTGCTAGGCTATGTTACTGTATGTTATGTTATTTTAGGCTATGCCATGCGAGGCTGTGTTATGTTACGTTATGTTATGCCATGCTTTGCTATGCTTTGCTAGGCTATGTTATGTTATGTTACGCTATGTTATGTTACGCTATGTTATGTTACGTTATGCTATACTGTCATGCTATATCATGCTAGGAATGTTATTCCTTGCGATGTTATGCTACGTTATGCTTTTCATGATAGGTCAAGCTTCACTTTGCTATGCTTTGCCACGCCATGAAACTTTTAATCATAGACTTGTCAGCTCCTCATAACAACGGACATGTTCCAAGCATTAATAGCTTGTTATCCTCTCCGCAAATATGCCGCCATTCGCTCAGCTCAGGGCGATGCTTCCCCTGCTGCACTATAGCCGAGTGGATATACAACACGCTTGTTGCAATTATGCCACCATCCGCTCAGCTCAGGGTGATGCTTCCCCTGCTGCACTATAGCTGGGTGGATATACAACACGCTTGTTGCAAAGAAAACCCAGGGTAATGCTTCCCCCGATCGTTGATTAGCCCTGGATGTACTAGCTTTCAAAAGTATGTTCGAATATCAAGCTTCATGAGCAACCTGAGTCTTCTACAGGGTGCAGGCTTCCCCTACCTATTGTCGCTATAGCTTAGCGTATATACAACATGCTTGTTGCATACTGCTGCTGCAGGGGCGTATTATGCTTCCCCCTTTACGCTGCACACTTGGCCTCAACTTACTACAGCAACATGCTCGTTGCAAATATGCCGCCATCTGCTCAACCCAGGGTGACACTTCCCCTGATTGTTGTTTAGCCCCGGATGTACTAGAGTCTTCTACAGGGTGCATGCTTCCCCTACCTGTTATCGCTAGCTTAGCGTATATACAACATGCCGTCATGATATTACTGCTGCGGGGTGTGTTCTGCTTCCCCGTTACGCTGCACACCCGGCCTCAACTTCTACAGCAACAAGCTTGTCGCAAATATGCACCATCTGCTCAGCCAGGGTGATGCTTCCCCTGATTGCTGGTCAGCCTCGGTCATACTAGCTTTCAAAGCTTGTTCAATACCAAGCTTCACGAGCAACCAGAGTCTTCTACAGGGCGCATGCTCCCCTACCTGTTCCCACTATAGCCTAGTGTATATTCAACATGCTCGTCGTTATGTCGCTGCCGCAGGGGCGTATTATGCCTCCCCATTACGATTCACACTCGGCCCAACAGACTACAGCAACATGCTCGTTGCAAATATGCCGCCATTCGCTCAGCCCAGGGTGACCTTCCCCTGATCGTCGATTAGCTGGATGTACTAGCTTTCTTACTGCAACATAGATTTCTTTCCTCTGGATGTTGAATTCAAGCTGCATGAGAAACCAGAGTTCCTATAGGACGCATGGTCCCCTACCCGTTCTCACTTATATTTAGTGGATATACAACATGCTTGTTTATATTGCTGCCGCAGGGGTGCATTATGCTCCCCCCTTTTGCCTCACACTTCGCTTTAACTGACTACAGCAACGTGCTCGTCGCAAATATGCCGACATTTGCTCAGCCCAAGACGGCTTTCCTCCGATCTGCGATCAGTTCCGGACTTACCAGCTCTACTGCAACAGTTATGTTGGGGTTTTCCCTTGGCACATGGTTTTGTTTTGGGGGTCTATTCTATTTTCAGTTGCTGCTCTCCCCGCTCGGTCCGTGCATGCGCACGGATGGGCACGTGGATTCCTGCCCAGAACAGAACCATACCGCCAACACTAACTGTATGCTATCATCTAATAAATTCTCATTTGACAAAGTGGTCCTGACAGAAGTACAGATTGATATTCTATTTCACGTTGAAGCTTTAAATTTAGGCAATGTGCATTCAGATGCAGGACAAAATGAAACAAGACTCTGGTGTCAACCACTTCACAACAAATTAAAAGAAGAAGAAGAAGAAGAAGAAGAAGAAGAAACAGAAGCTGATGATCACAAGTTTATTTTATTTTATTTATTTATTTATTTATTTATTTATTTATTTATTTATTTATTTTTCTTTTAATTGACACTTTAATATATGACATTTATAGACTGTCACATCAAAAACTAAAGTCAAGTCGAATGGCTTTTTATTGTCATTTCTCAAAATCAAATGTCATTTCTTCTGACCCATGGTGCATCACATAACAGTGCAGTATTATAGTACACAAGAAGAGCAAATACAAAAACGTATGCGACAAGTGCCAGACAATAAGTACACACAGAAAGAAGAACACACAATGTGACTATGCTTTACAACAATACTGTAAATAGAGAGAACATAATGTGAATACGCTTTATAACAATAAATAGAGAGAACACACAATGTGACTACGCTTTACAACAATAAATAGAGAGAACATACAATGTGAATACGCTTTATAACAATAAATAGAGAGAACACACAATGTGACTACGCTTTATAACAATAAATAGAGAGAACACACAATGTGAATACGCTTTACAACAATAAATAGAGAGAACACACAATGTGAATACGCTTTACAACAATAAATAGAGAGAACACACAATGTGAATACGCTTTACAACAATAAATAGAGAGAACACACAATGTGACTACGCTTTACAACAATAAATAGAGAGAACACACAATGTGACTACGCTTTACAACAATAAATAGAGAGAACACACAATGTGAATACGCTTTATAACAATAAATAGAGAGAACACACAATGTGACTACGCTTTACAACAATAAATAGAGAGAACACACAATGTGACTACGCTTTACAACAATAAATAGAGAGAACACACAATGTGAATACGCTTTACAACAATAAATAGAGAGAACACGCAATGTGAATACGCTTTACAACAGAAATGCAGTGCAGTGACAACAGAACAGTGTTATGTGGGAAATGTATAGTAAAATGATGTGCTGTAAACCACTTAGTGGTGCAATAATCAGGGCAGCAATATTACCTTCTACTGTTACTCTATGTACCTTATATTGCACATCATATTCATTTGTTCTAGCCTCCTGGTGGTCCGGCGGCTGGATCTCGTGCTGCAGACCGGGTTCTATTCCCAGGCAGAAAGCTAACCCAGCCACTGAAGAGATAACTCTCAGTGCCAGTCCCAAGCCAGGAACTGTATCTTGCATAAAACCTGTTCCAAAATATGCAGGCCGCAGTGGCGACCCCAAACAGGGAGCAGCTGAATACTAATTTGTTTCATATTTTTTTTATTTCTATTCATTATTCTTTAGTTTCTTAAATGTAGTGTATTTGCATGCAGATGGATGTCCATAGTGGTCCAGAGAATGGATCTCTGCTATGGGTCCTGGGTCAATTTCCAGGCAGGCAACCAACCCAGCCACCAAGGGGTTAACTCTCAGTGCCAGTCCCAAGCCCAGATAAAATGGAAGAGTTGTGTCAAGAAGCGAAGGAAAACATGCACGTTTAAGGAGGAGTAGGCTGGGTTTGCAGTTTACTGCTAGTTGTATACTGTATATAACAGTGTATGTGACATCTAAATCTCATAGATCTTGATTATTAGCAATAAAAAAAGTCTTAGAAAGAAAGGCAGGTTTGTAAATTGGTATTGGTGTTGAATCATACTGAGTCAGGTGTTAGGTGATTAGCTCAGGTAAGCATCGGAAGGCAGCAAGGTTTGGAAAAATCTGCCTCAGGATAGAAACTGTTGTGGAGTCTGGTGGCAATGCTACAGATGATCTTTTACCATAACCTTCAGCCACACGAGGGGTATGAGGGGTCATATGCAGTGCTGGTGGTTTTGCAGATGCAGCAAATATAATATAGGTTGTACAATATATAATGGGTAGAAAGACCTTGTGATTTTTTTTTTTTTTAGCTGTTCACACAATTGGCTGTATGGTCTCCAGACTGTGCAGCTCAAAATAACAGACAATACTCCAAATCTAATACGTTCCCAATCTACAGCTGTCTAATTCCAGACACATCTTTCAAATCTTGCACAGTGCGTGATATTTATCCAGACACTCACTTACTGCAGACATTCTTGTGAAACCTTCTGAGACTAAGCCTTTCTTACTGTATATTGCTTTTGATCTTTTATTTCTAGTGTTTATCTGACCTTCTACCTGTTAATGCACTACAATCACTGCCTGCTGATTCTGGTTTGTCTGCTTCGATTATTTTCCATAAATCGACCCAAGTCTACACCTGGAATCTCCTATTTAAATTTGGTTTGAAATAAACAGAGATTGGGGGCACGGTGGCTTAGTGGTTAGCATGTTTGCCTCACACCTCCAGGGTTGGGGGTTTGATTCCCGCCTCCACCTTGTGTGTGTGGAGTTTGCATGTTCTCCTCGTGCCTCGGGGGTTTCCTCCGGGTACTCCGGTTTCCTCCCCCGGTCCAAAGACATGCATGGTAGGTTGGTTGATTGGCATCTCTGGAAAATTGTCCGTAGTGTGAAAATTGTCCCGAGGTAGTTCGGATAAGCCGGTAGAAAATGAATGAATGATTTCAAATGATGCTTTGAATTAAATTCATTCATTTTCTACCGCTTATCCGAACTACCTCGGGCCACGGGGAGCCTGTGCCTATCTCAGGCGTCATCGGGCATCAAGGCAGGATACACCCTGGACGGAGTGCCAACCCATCGCAGGGCACACACACACACACTCTCATTCACTCACGCAATCACACACTACGGACAATTTTCCAGAGATGCCAATCAACCTACCATGCATGTCTTTGGACCGGGGGAGAAAACCGGCGTACTCGGAGGAAACCCCCGAGGGGTTATTGATGGATATTGCAAAGCAGTATATGTAGAGTTAATAACTGTAACTGTATGTTGTAAGTAGCTAGTAAAATTAGGTCTAAGTTACTGGTACATAATAGGTGTAAATTACATTTTCATTCGCATGTCCCAACATTGGAGGCTGGGATCAAACATAATACAACCTCCTGGAAGCAGAGAGGGTTGGGGACCAGAAATGGCAGCGCATTGGCTTGAACCCCAATCTTCCAATCAACAACACAGAGCCGTAACCACTTGAGCAGTAGTAGTAGTAGTAGTAGTAGTAGTAGTAGTAGTAGTAGTAGTAGTAGATGATGATTCATAGTAGCACCAAGGTCCTAAAGGAACGCTGTTATAGTTCACTATGTACTACACCAGCTATATATGGTTGAAATGATTATAAATACTTCTTGACTTGAAATGAAAGTTTACCTGCTGCCTTAAAAACATGAGGAAGCTCAACTTATATTTAAGTTTTATTTCACCTTACAAGTAGTCAGGACGTGATTACTTTGGTTTAACTTTTGAAAATGTATAAACTTGAGTTAATTATCCTTAATTTTCAGCTTGTTGTGATCAGCAAGCAAACAGTTGTAGGTTAGATTATACTGTTAAATGAAGCATTGGATTGCAATTGTGTTCAAGTCCTGTTTGATGGGTTTGTGAGAGATGCCACAAGCAATACTTCTATCACTGTTAGATAACTTGTGAGGCATAAACATATTCTGCTCCGGAGCTTCAGAAAGAACAGACGACAACATTTTTTGGATTCATTTTTCAACAAAGTGTGACTGATTTTCCTGAAATAACATACACTCTCTCTCTCTCTCTCTCTCTCTCTCTCTCTCTCTCTCTCTGACTCTCTCACTTTCTCTTCAGTAATACAGAAGTGTTAGTAAAAAAAAATAAAGAAAGAAAGAAAGAAATTACAAACAGCAACAGAGAAACAGGACAATTCAGACCTAATTAACTCTGCAAGCAAAGTGATTCTTATGCTGCAGAAGATGAAACTATTTTGTTATGCAACATAAGGATTATGCAAATCTAAATATAGTTGATCACAAGCAGACACACACACACACAGAGACGCACACAGAAATGATTTGAGCAACGTCTTTCCAGTTTCTCAAATATATACCTGTATAGACTCCTTTTATTTAAAAGTATTAATATTATTACCACATAACTACAGAATATGTGTGTGTGCCCTGCGATGGGTTGGCACTCCGTCCAATGTGTATCCTGCCTTGATGCCCGATGACGCCTGAGATAGGCACAGGCTCCCCGTGACCCGAGGTAGTTCAGATAAGTGGTAGAAAATGAATGAACTACAGAATATTATATTAGTGTACCTACTAATAATAGGAAATGAATTATTGGTAAAAATACATTGGAGGAAAGATTGTCATGACAAGTGTTCACCCTTGAAGAAATGCCTCGTGCTGTACAGTGTCTTTATTTAGATCATGATTGCTATTTATGCAGCTCATTATAGAAGTATAAAATGGACCGAAATCACCATGTGGCTCACATAGTGAACAAATAAAATATAGTTGTTTTCTCTGTTTTTTTCTCTATCTACAGTATTAAGCATCAAACACCTGAAACTGTCGACATATTGTTTATGACAGACACAATGTTGTTGTCTTTCAGTGTTTTTTTCTTTTTTTTGACTGTCTGTAGAGTGTCTACATTTATATGAAATATCCAAATAAAGTGTAACCAAAACTGAACCGCTCCTTCTCCCGACAGGAAACCAATGCTGAAGGGTTCTGCAGAGAAGGTTTAATGCTCTTCTCCACAGAGAAGACCATTAAAAAGTTACCTGGAAAACCCGTCAGCATTGGTTTCCGATGAGTGTGCCTTTAAAATCTAACCCATAAAACCCATAACTATCCAAAGAGCATGTTCTATGCTGAAAAGAATAGATAGATAGATAGATAGATAGATAGATAGATAGATAGATAGATAGATAGATAGATAGATAGATAGATAGATAATGTAGATAGATAGATAACGTAGATAGATAGATCAGGTTAGAAACTAGCCATGGGCTAGCCAACGATTGGCTATGTTCTATGCTGAAAAGAATAGATAGATAGATGTAGTGTAAAAGCACACATTTTTTGTGTTTTTTTTTTTGCTCCTATATCATTGCCATCCTCATCTTCCAACAACTAAGTTAATGTGGCCGTCAACAAGCTAATGTTGGTGAGCACAATACGATGCGATACTTCAAAGGCTGTATGATAAGGCACGTTAACGTTAGTGACATTATTGTTAAAGTTTTTATAGAAGATAGGATTGTTTACTGAACTATTAGATTAGCCAAATGTACATTTAACAAATTATAGTATACTACCACATACTGATCACCATTCTTTAAGACCTGGGTAGGCTCGGTCATGGCTTGACTTAGCAATGTTTTCTAGTTACATTTGGGCCATTGGAACGTATCACCTTTGTAACTCCGGCACAATCTGCACAAGAAATAAAGCTTGATGCAACACATAAATGCCTTTAATCACTTCAGTCTGTGTATAAATTAATGCACAACATTGTGTCTAAATTTAATGATTAATGTCAAGCCCAAAACAAATATCTGACAGTTTAACCAGCAAATGTCATCCTGAAATTCATATTTGGAATATTATACAAACAAAAACATTAATAAGAACAATATCCTTTTTCTTTTTATATATAATATTACTATTATTCAATAGTAAGGGCTATATTAAATGTATAAATCTAAAACTATTAATTAGACAATTTGATCATTCCTGTAGAATCTACATTTTTTATTATTATTACTTTTATAAGGATTTCATGTGAATAAAATTATGATTATATTACCTTAAAATGGGTGCTTTGGGGCTTATCTGTTAAACCCTGGGCCAGTTTCATCAGTTACGAACATCAAATTAACTCAAATCATAGTACTACTTTATTAGTTTCAGACCACTAAATAGCACATTTAAATGCTGGATAATGTACATATGAATGAGTTTAGAATCCATATTATTCAACTAAGACAAATGTGCAATAATTACATGTCAGACTGCTCATGCGGCAATACACTGGAAATTCAGTACACTTTAAAGTTAATTTGAATTTTTGCAATCTTTGAAAGCATGCACTTATTTTTAATTGTCTCTTACCTTTAGGTTGCATCATACTACAGCTGAAAGACACATGCTTTACCTTTTTTTTTTTTTATTTTTTTTTTTATTTTTTTTTTTTTTACCTAGGCTTACAGGCAGATGTCTGTAACGTTTCTACTCTTCTAGACTGGATTGAAAGTCTCTACTTAAAACAATTCAGACAACCTTGGATATTCTTAGCCTTCTATTCAACTGAAGACTTCGATTCCAAATTCAACATTTTATTTTGAGTGAACTGGGAAAGTCATTCATACAAAGAAAGAACTGCTTGAATCCTTTCTTTGATTCATTTTGTTCACTTCTTATTTTGAAAGATCTCAGAACCCTGTACGAGACATTTCGATATATATATATTTCACAGTCTGCCATACGCTGTGGATATCAAATCCGCTCAGGACGAGTGCTCTGACCATCATGTTGACATCTACTAATTCAAAACTGAGAAAAGCTTTAAGCAGTGAGTGCACAGCACCGTGTCTTTCCCTACATAGAATTGCTATGTCTTACATGACAGAGGCTTGTGACAGTGTGATAAATGGCCTTAGTGTCACAGGACAGTGATTACAGTTGGCACACAAGAGCATGGTACACTGCCCTACTGTAACAATGCAATCATTACAACTGTCACATCACAGCACTACCAGGAATGCTACACAGATGTGCTAGTTTCTTAGATGCTACACTGGTACAGTATTTATTATCCTAATAAGCACTTTTATTGCCTGTAAAATAGAAAAATGCCCTAAAGGTTATTAATAGAAATGTAGTTTACGTATAACTTATTCTATACCCCATATCTACCAATACAGACCGTGTAACAACAGTATATTTCAAAGTATTTAAAAAATAAACAAAAAAGCAATACTAGTATTTCATACAAGCATACACAACATAAATATCAATAAAACTGCCAACATAGCTACATGACATAGCTAAACAAGTTGGTAATTTATTACTTATTCATTTATATGCTGTATAATAGGTGTACATATTTGATGAATGACATCAATTGGACTTACTTTGTTTTATTCATATGATTTCGGACCGATATGCCATAATATCTCTAATAAGTAGAAATAAAGTCTACAAAATTTACATTTACAGTACAGCATTTAGCAGATACCTTTATCCGGTGCAACTTACTGAAGTGCCTCGAAGTCTCTGTCAATGAAAAGATCGATAGTAGATCACTAGGTCACGGACTAAGAATACCATAGGTCTAAAACTCTTTTGGAGGGTAATACTGCGAGCACACACAAAAAATAAAAGCACAAAGAACAAAAACAATTAAGTTCATTTTGAAGTGATAGTTACAATGAAAAAACTACAAAGAACTGTGTGCATGTGCAGGCTATGAAAAGACCAAAAATCAACAAAATACAGGTTGACATTTTAGTGCGTATGAAGGCCATATACTGTAGGATGTGGTTGGCTTGTGGTTAATGTGTTGGACTACCAATCGGAAGGTTGTGAGTTCAAATCGTAGGTCTACCAAGCTGCCACTGCTGGGCTCCTGGGCAAGGCCCTTAACCGTCAATTGCTCGGTTGTATAAAATGAGATAAAAAATGTAAGTTGCTCTGGATAAGTATTTGTGTTGGCCTGAGGAAGATTCTTAACCCTTAGCTATTAGCATGCTGTCCCTCATGTCTTGTACTTCTGCAGTACTGTGCTAATAGTGAGGCTATAAAACATGATACCAATAATTATAGTTGTGAATACCTAATAGGCATATCTTAACTATGCAAAAAAATTCAGATGGGCAAAAAATTTGCCAATTTCAAAGGGCAAACATTAAATTGTCATAACCCTGTCTCTGCTATTAGAGGACAACATGAGGACTATTTAATTCAAGTTCCATAAAATTTGTCTAAGTGTTTCAAAATGACAAGAAAGCTTCTTGTAATAATTATGTATTATTACTAAAGTAAATTTAATTTCAAAATATACCATATAATTTAACAAAACAGTTCCTTTCCCATCTAAATTCATCTCTCTTACAGAGAAGAATTAACACTTGCAGAAGTGTTGTTTAGATAATGTTTTTTCCTCCTGCTGATTTGCACGTGACACGACAGATGTTTATTCCATCATTGTGATTTATTTTTCATAAGTTCAGCTCTTCATGAAGACACTACAGCTCAGCAGTTAACCTTCTGCTAATGACTGGAAGATTTTGAGTTCAAATCCCAGCACTGTTTCCTCTGCTGTGCTGGGAAAGGCCCTTAACCCCCAACTGTTTAGCTATTATCATGTAGTCCCTCGCCTTTCGTTTTACCGTACGCTGAGAAATCAGATGTGAAAAACTACTATGCAATTTAATATTCCGAAATAAACTTTAAATGGTAATATTGACCATTTTGCAAATAGGTGCCAACAGCAGAACCCAACTCTAAAGCGAACGACACACTAATATATAAAGGTCATTTTAATTGCAACAAAAGCAACTCTTCGGCACAAAACTGAAATTAGACCACTTATTATTGGATCTAATTTTAGCAGCACAGTGGGAAACTTTAATGCCACCAAGTAAGAAAAAAGAAAGTGGAACTTAATAACCTGCATTATATCAAGCTGGAAAAAAAAAATCACCAAACCGATGACATCGAGTGTATTGTAGCTGCTGAGACAAGCATTCATGAGTTATTAACAGTGTCTTGGTTTAATATAGATAGATGTTCCGGGTAGGAAGATATTAAAGCCTCAAGCTCGTCTTAAACATTAAAACAGTCAACATGCAGGATGAAAAGAGGTCAGGCAAACAATAAAGACTGCTACTGTGTATAAGTTCTATGTTTTATGTTTTGGTTATGAGGTACTTATTACCAGCAATAATTCACCTTTTCAGTAATTAATCTGAACAAGCAGACAATATAGAGGAGGCAACACTCGTTCAGTACACTGTAAGACAGTTCAAGATGGTTAAACTTAATGAACGAACTTATTGAATTTATAAAAACTTCTTAACTTGACATCAATATCCAAATTTTGTCATAACACTCTCACTCACTCACTCATTTTCTACCGCTTTTCCGAACTACCTTGGGTCATGGGGCATCTCAGTCGTCATCGGGCATCAAGGCAGGATACACCCAGGACGGAGTGCCAACCCATCGCAGGGCACACACACACACTCTCATTCACTCACGCAATCACACACTACGGACAATTTTCCAGAGATGCTAATCAACCTACCATGCATGTCTTTGGACCGGGAGGGAAACCGGAGCACCCGGAGGAAACCCCCGAGGCACGGGGAGAACATGCAAACTCCACACACACACAAGGGGGAGGTGGGAAATGAACCCCCAACCCTGGAGGTGTGAGGCGAACGTGCTAACCACTAAGCCACCGTGCCCCCTTTTGTCATAACAATTAAAGAGAATAAATAAGTTAGAATATCTTAATGCAGCTATCAGGTTTAATGCAGCTATCCGGATTCAAAGTATTCCTGTAAAAGAAAAGAAATATCATGATACTACAAGACCAAGTGTATCTTATAATAATACATATACTAGTCACCTCTGCTAAGATGTCAGCGAGTCTGGGAAGTCAGAAAGAAAGTAGCAAGAAAAAAAAAACAGAAAAGAAGCAGGATAAATGTACTTTGTTTCTCTAAAAATAGTAGCTGAAACCAATTCTACAGTAAAAGAAAGTGTACATTTAAATCTAACTGAGAAGTTTGTATGTATGTGTCGGGAAGTCATAATTACAACATAAGATGCTTTTAAATCACTTTAGTCAGAGCATGATGGAGGTACCACAAAAACAACAACAGGTGATTTAAATCTACTTCTAGAAAATGAAGAAAAAATTTTGCAAATCAAATGTGTTTTAAAACCACTGTAAATTTTGTGTTACATATTATATTATACCGTAATTGTATTATGCTATTATATTTTCTGCAGGTAATTAGCTTGTTATATTGTAGACACCAGTGTCAACGCTAAATACCTATAATTAGTGTGACAAGCCCACAACTCAGAGATTAGCATAAATCCCAAATTTCCTGCTTTTAATTGGAGGCATTAATGTGGGTTTAACTAGTAAACATGATCTTTCTGACATGACTTGAACACACCAGAAGTCTATGCTGGGAAAATATATTTTTGTAATGGAATATTGTCACTTTGATATCAGTATGAAGTGTAGAGGAGTGTGTGAGGATGTTTTTTCCTTCAATCTCACTCCTGAACAGATCTCCCCTTAGTACCTTTTTTTCTCCGTTAAAGCTGGATAAAATTTAAATAAAATTCAGCAAACTCCAATGTGACCAATACTGTGTGAAGGAGAGCTTTCCGTGCCGTGGGTGGCACATCACTATCCAGTGCCAGCGCCTTGAGGCTGATCCAGAGTCATTTTCAGATTTTATTGAGGCAAGAAAAATCTCTCAGTCATTGCTGAAGACATTGCAGCCTCTTTCCAAAGAAGGTCAGTCATTCATCTATAAGAAAGAGTTTATACAGTAGATGAGCATGAGCTTCTTTGCTGTGCAGATTCTAAATTCAAAAATCAATGATTATCTATGGGATAGAAAGCTGTTGGTTGTCTACAGATGGAAGTGTTATCTTTTTTTTATGGAATGGAAACTTGATAAACACAAAACAGAAGTCAAGTCCATCCATCCATCCATCCATCCATCCATCCATCCATCTCATGTACCTCTTATCCTACACATTTAAAGATGTCACTCAGCATTATTTAAAGATGTCAGGACTTTTGCTTGGACATTCTCTGCCGGAAAATTAGGGGGCAGTCCTTCAGTAATTTATGTAACGTTTCTTGTCTTACTCACCTGTTTGTCATTCTTTTGTCATTCTTTTGTGGTTCGGTTCCTGTTTCTATTTTGTTATCCCTGCATTTGGGTCTTCTTTCATCCAAGTGTTTTCCGACACTACATTACATGTCTCAGAACTGGAGAGGAAAGTGTAGTACCCAGAGGAAACCCCTGAAACATTATTAAAACTTGTTGCTGTGGCTTCAACTGTAATTTTGGCTTACTTTTATCAATATCAGTAATCCTATAAAAAATACAGCTTTTTACTTTAATTAAAAATTTTCAATTGATGTAAAGAAATGAGGGAGGCGCAGTGGCTTAGTGGTTAGCACGTTCGCCTCACACCTCCAGGGTTGGGGGTTCGATTCCCGCCTCCACCTTGTGTGTGTGGAGTTTGCATGTTCTCCCCGTTCCTCGGGGGTTTCCTCCAGGTACTCCGGTTTCCTCCCCTGGTCCAAAGACATGCATGGTAGGTTGATTGGCATCTCTGGAAAATTGTCCGTAGTGTGTGAGTGCGTGAGTGAATGAGAGTGTGTGTGTGTGTGCCCTGTGATGGGTTGGCACTCCGTCCAGGGTGTATCCTGCCTTGATGCCCGATGACGCCTGAGATAGGCACAGGCTCCCCGTGACCCGAGGTAGAAAATGAGTGAGTGAGAGAGTAAAGAAATGACATAAATAAATCTGTAAACATTTATCACAGATTTTGTCTGCTACTTCTATCAAAAAGGTCAAATAATGTAAGAAGCTATTCGTCAAAACGTATATCGTCATTGTTCTGTCACGTTGAGATCTGGTATATAATGAAAAGGTAAAGATAAATATATTGTAAAATAACATACTTTATTTCTTTATTACTTTATAACATTTTTTCATTTCTATTATAGCAGCTTAGCCTTCATCGTGAGTGCATTTTAAACGTCGGTGTCTCCTGAATGAAATACAGTGTAATATGACACATACATTAGGTTTATTCATTCAATGGATTCATCTATTAAAAAAAAAGCATTGAAGCTAGAAATGGAACTTGTAGCTGGAATGTGGCTGTTAATTGAAGTAAGTTTGGATGCATTCTTAATAATGCAATAAATAATACAAATAGCCTAAAGACAATGATGTCCTGAATTGCTTTTCGCTGTAAAACATGATAACCCCATTAAGTTATGTGAATTTATTTCCTGTCTTTAAATGCAATCAACATAGCAAAATTTGAACATTGAACTCGAGATTATAAGTTTTCAAAATTGAAACCTTGAAGTATTCCATTGTCTTGAATAGAACCCTAACTTGGCAACCCAAAGGCTGTCGGTTGGTGTATAACTGTATAACACTTTATATACGTTCTAAACTGATAGCTATGTTGAAGTGTTCATGTTTGAAGAGCAGGCTAGCGATACTAAACCTAAATCTTTGGCTTGTTTAAGTTCTTATTCCATGACGGTGAGGGCGGATTGCACTGCCAAGCTGCGCTTGCTCTGCAAATTCTCCTACAAGCTTTGAGAAATGCCAAAAGATTCATCTCTTCTGAAAGCACTTGAACATCAATGCTTGAAACACCCACATCTTGCTATCTGATTTATGTCTAGCCAGACAAGCTCTTTTATGTTTGCTGTTACCTATGAAACCTATGAAAAAGTTCTGCACAGTAACACTATAAAAATGTGTATAAATCAGTAAAGTACTTTAAATATGGGTTATACTTTATTTTAACATTTTGTCATTCTTTTGTATCATGAGATTGTATCATGAGATTATTAAGAATCACTTTTATTTATGAATGTTTTTATTATGTTGAATTGTATTAGTGGTTTTGGCAGTGTTGATTGGAAGTGCCACTGTTGGGCCCCTGAGCAAGGCCCTTAATCCTCTCTGCCCTGTGCTCTGACCCCAACCTCCAAAGCTGGGATATGAGAAGAAAGAATTTCACTGTGCTGTAATGTATATGTGACAACAACAAAGGCTTCTTCTTTCATTCATCTTCTACCGCTTATCCGAACTACCTCGGGTCACGGGGAGCCTGTGCCTCAGGTGTCATCGGGCATCAAGGCAGGATACACCCTGGACGGAGTGCCAACCCATCACAGGGCACACACACACACTCATTCACTCACACCATCACACAGTAGGGACAATTTTCATATTAACTTTAAATGTGATTTTTCTTATTTTCTTTTTACTTTCTTTTACAAATCAAATCAAATGAAATGATTGCTTTAATAAGCACTTTTCCATCAGACCACATTTTTATCAGCTTAGTTTTACCACTGAGGACGTCTTGTGTAATAAATTCTCTTTCTCAGCTATTAGTAGACGTAGCGCACGCCGTTCTGTTGTTGCTTCTCATGTTTGCATCAAACACTTAAATTATTTAAGTATGGTTATCACATCATGATTGTATTTGCATTAAACTATTATGAAATGCTAGCATATGCAACTAGATTTATAAAGTTCGTCGCAACAAACTTTGATGTTGGCTTTGACGAGGCAAGTATTCGCAAAGGCTGGTTCTTTTTGTAGGCAAGATTTACATAAGGGTCAGTGTTACATTTGGAGGAGCGGTAGGGTGACAAAACATTTGGAGGCAAGTGGAGACGAGCATGTGACGTCATCCAAAAGCCTGTGCCGCAATTCCTCTCCTTGGGCTGAGTGTTTTGATATGCCACATGTCCATGTTGTGCTAATGTTTTTTGTTTTCACATGACGTCACATGACGTCACGTGACCTCACATGACGTCATCAGAATACCCGTGAGGCAGTTCCCCTTATTATGCTGAGTGTTTTGATATGTCACATGTCCGTGTTGTAAAAAGTTTTTTGATTTTGCATATTTTGGGGGCGGGGCTGCGGGACATCCGAAAGGCCAGTCGGTACATCAATTTAAAAGTTTGTTCAGAGTATCACCCTAAAGGAGCTGGCCGAGTTTGGTGTAGATAGTTCAAAAGCTTGCCGAGTTATAAACCTCCAAAGTTTATAATGGGATTCTATGGGAAAAAAGGCCACCGGAAGTACCGGAACTCGGATCGCTTAGAAAAGTAATAGCAACAAACTTCAGACCAGGGTCTACAACAGATCCGAATTTGGTGCATGTGGCTCGAAAACCCTAGGAGGAGTTACTCTTGATTAATATTTGTCTAAGGAAATTATTTTATTAATTAAATTAAATTAAATTAATTTGTCTAATAGGAAAACAGAATGTTGGCTTCTACAAAGCCAACATAATTATAAAGAGTAAGGTAACATATGACTGTTGGAGTGATTTAAATAGCCAGTTTCATCAGTATACAAGTAGATCTTTCTGATCTACTTTCTTTTTTTAGCAACATACAGTACCAGGGTAAACCAATGAAGGTAATACTGTAAAAAAAAATACATTTTAATAATGTTCTAAAACAGGGGGGCACGGTGGCTTAGTGGTTAGCACGTTTGCCTCACACCTCCAGGGTTGGGGGTTCGATTTCCACCTCCGCCTTGTGTGTGTGGAGTTTGCATGTTCTCCCTGTGCCTCGGGGGTTTCCTCCGGGTACTCCGGTTTCCTCCCCCGGTCCAAAGACATGCATGGTAGGTTGATTGGCATCTCTGGAAAATTGTCCGTAGTGTGTGATTGCGTGAGTGAATGAGTGTGTGTGTGTGTGTGTGTGCCCTGCGATGGGTTGGCATTCCGTCCAGGGTGTATCCTGCCTTGATGCTCGGTGACACCTGAGATAGGCGAGGTAGTTCGGATAAGCGGTAGAAAATGAATGAATGAATGAATGAATAATGTTCCAAAACATCTATCATACCGTTATTCTGATACGATCAGAGCTGCATGACGGACCAGTGGCGCTCCCAGAAACTTTTAATAGGAGTGGCCAGAGGAGGCCACAGCAAATCATGGGGTGGCACAAAAAAATAAAAAATCAGTGTAGTAACAACGAGATGGAGAGGGGGAGGGACAGTGAAACAGCTACTCTGGTGGAGCCAATCAATCTACAATCTTTTTCGGTGGCTACAGCGTGTGCTTCATTTTATTTATTTATTTATTTATTTGTTCATTTATTTTTTTATTTTTTTATTTTTCACTTCATGAACTATTGTGAATTTTCATTATGCATTCAAATTCAAATTCATACTAGGGGTGGCCACAGGGGTGGCCAGAGTTTATACAGGGGTGGCCATGGCCACCAGTGGCCACCCCTTGGGGCGCCTCTGTGAAGGACCGCCTTCTGTGAGATGGGTGGCACTTCAGTATTCAGTTTCAGTATCCACTTCCGCTCTAGACACGGCAACCTCTTTTCAAGGAAGGCCAGTTATTGAGCTCCTGTGTTGCTCTCAGTGCAAGAATAATGAGTCTCTATGAGAGGGAAATCTTTTCCATGGAATGGTGAATACAATCAAACAAAATGATGTCTATGGTTAAAACAACGGTATGACTAAAGTTGCAGCTGTGGTTTTTCATTGTAAGGTCTAATTTTACCAATATGCAGTTCATTAAGCAGTAACATTTTTGCACTCCAATAATTTCCTGGAAATAATAACTACAGCATCAAGCCGTATAAAGCAAATAATTATGTGCTACTTTATTAGGAAGATATTGTAAAGATTTATTTGTCAAAAATAAAATTAGTTACAGTAAGAAACTGCATTATTACAGTAAGGATTGTAAAGATAGTATATAACTACATAGATAGCTTCACTAAGGATAGGGCAGATACTGTAAATTAAAACTCAGTTAAGTATTTAAGTCTAATTATGTAGATTTACTTTAAGCTATAAAGTATAATACTGTTAAAGTCACAGTAAAATATTACGAATGTACATACATTTATTTGTATAGTATGTTAACCTTGTTTTTGCTGTAGGGCTTCGATGTCTTTGGCAATATTTATTTATTTATTTATTTATTTACCACCTTTATGAAAGAAGCAACCTCAAAAAGCATGAAACAATATAGATAGATAGATAGATAGATAGATAGATAGATAGATAGATAGATAGATAGATAGATAGATAGATACTGTAGATAGATAGATAGATAGATAGATAGATAGATAGATAGATAGATAGATAGATAGATAGATAGATAGATAGATAGATAGATAGATGCCTACTCTCCTTTCACCTATGACTTTACACATCATACCAGGTATAAAAACAGCACAATGCTGGTCTCTCCTTAACCACTCATGTTGACATTAAGACAAAGTCATACTCAAAATCAAAAGTGCCCATATGCCAAGACCACTCGATACTGGATATTGATGGCCCTTTTCTCCTGTGGAGTGTTCGGTAATTGCTCTTCTACTAGTCATGTAGCACCTCATTAGTCAAATACAAGGCCAATGAGATATAAATATTTATGGCCAACTCAGTTATGACCTGGCTCACTTTCCTGCACTAATATGGCACATCTGTTTTTGTGCTCTCAAAGTACAGGCAAGCCAACACACTTAGCATCTTTAAAGTGTATAAATGCAGATTTATTCTAGTCGAACTTTAGGGGACAAATAGTCATTTTAAGCAGAAATGATCAATTTTATTAAGTTCAAATAAATGCAGTCTCCATTTTGATATTTTATTTAACAAATTGACTGAAAAGAAAAATAAAAAAAGGAAAAATATTCAAATTCTAATTCTAAAGAGGGTGAAAAAAAAAAATTCAAAAATTACTTTTACTTTGACATTACCATCAGACATAATGCCATACAAAAATGACCCTGCAAGTACACATTAAAAAAACACAAGTAGACTATAGATGCCACAAGATCTGCCTGCAAAATAACTTTTTGGTGACTTTACTGATTTCGAGAGCTATTATGAGCTTCACTAAGAGGCGGGAAATTCAATCGACCACCTATCAAAACGTTTTGATTGATATGATATTCTAATCATATAAAATGGAGCATTTCTATTGTATCTGCTTAAAAGTATCCATATTATGAACATACCGCCTTACCTGAATACAAGGTACCACAGATTGCAAAGATTTTAACAGTTTATTGAGTCAATCAAAGCCTCCATTGAGGAACTCCAGTGACCAGTTGACCACAGTAGACATGTCAGGGCTGGCAGGAAAGTTTAAGGCTTACCAGCATTTGCCAGCATGGCAAGAAAATCCAAAGAACACTGAAAGTTGGCATTGATGTGATGACAGGCAGGAAGGATGCTTTGGAACAGGCTGAGGAAAGACTGCACCACAGCATACTTTTAGGCTCAATGGCTGCCAGTTGAGCAGGACTCTCCCCAAGCCCTGTTTTGGAAAAATTCAGGGGAAAACGAGACAGCAGATGGTCCAACAGGAGGCGAGACCAGCCGAAGAAGAAGTCTCTGCAAGCAAGTCAATGGATTGCAACAGCAGGAAGCATGGACAAGGTGGGATCAGACAGTCAAGCATAACATAACACAGAGGCTGTACTGTAAGGCATGCAGAACTCAAGCGCATTAAGTTTCTGATTTGAACATTCTATGATGTTTTTCCCAGCCCTAAAACCTGAACATCTGGGAAAGGCTAAGATTTCCTGCTGTAGCCTTTCAAAAGGAACATCCCTAGTAGCTGCCTGAAATCTTGGAGAGAAGGACATTTTAGCTGGTACCATGACCAGGTGATGAAGACAGTGGCTGTGAATATTGGCAAAGCTATCCCTTGACACAATATCTGCCAGGTGACAAAAGTTGTAACTTTTTTCACGGCATTGAAGAGACCTCGGACCCCAACTGAAGCTCAAAGGGACCTCCTCAGTGCAGCTAATGACTGCCAGTTAATTGTCAACCTAGGGAAGAATCTCAGGTTTTTGGGCCCACGTAATCATGACTTCTTGGAGGCCAGACATAGTACTGCTGTGTGAGTTGTGAGTTAGCTAGACAGGTGATTAGGTTGGAACTAACTGTCCCCTGGGAAGACAAGATGGAGGAGGTGTATGACAGGAAGAAGGCCAAATACCAGGCCCTTTTTGATGATTGCCACAGAGCAGGGTGGAAGGCTAACTGTCTTCCCATCGAGGTAGGCAGCAGGGGATTTGCTAGTCAATCTCTCTGCCAACTCTTCAGTTGTGTGGGTATCACAGGAGCCCACAGCAGAAGAGCCATAAAGACATCAGAGGCAGCTGACCTCACTGTGACTCTGGATTAAGTGGAATGACTAATGGCATGCTACTCAGATGTTAATAAACAGCATGACATTAAATCTTCAGTTTCAGAAAATAATGAAAATATATACTGTATTTTGTTATGTTGTCAATCAGTTATCTAGGAAATCACTTTTGACGAATATTTCGATGAAAATTTTGAAAATAAATAAATAAATCTATATCGGGCATAATATGTATACTGCCTACATACTGTACATTTAGCCTGTAAGCAACATAAATATAATTGTACCAAAGTGGATGAGAAATTTTCCCAGCATGCAGCTTGAGAAATTGCAATGGTAACATGATCTGAGCTCATCCACTTAAAAATTCATACATCTTGACTTCACCATAACATTCACTTCCTCTCCACTGAAAAGCAACATATCAATATTGACCTCCATGTGTAATATTTTCAGCCAAGATCTTTTAAAGAAATTGCATTGTGGGCCATGTTCATTAGCATTTTATATCACGTATGTGATGGTTGCTACTTTAAAAAATCAGCTTTGATTTGATTAACATGTATTTAGACACTGCTGTGATTTGCTGGCAAAGGTCATGGTGTTTCAAACCATGGTGGTTTGTATTGTGTCTGGTTTTTTTTCGGTCGGTTTGTTTGTTGTTGTTTTCTTCTTATTGAAAAAATGTTAGCCCTTTTGTTTAGAACTCATGCATGTTCTTCTTCTCATTTTAATTTTTATTGTTTGGGTGTTAACCGTTTATTTCTCACCATTACGTCAAGTAGATTTGTGAAATGAAGTCATGAAATTAAGCTACTTTAACTTTCTGTTAAAACATTTTTATATATTTTGCTCATATATTATATTCCTACATCTTTGTCTCGCGGACTGAGAAGACTTGTCGGATAATAAAATTCATTCATTCAATCATCTTCTACCGCTTATCCGAACCACCTCGGGTCACGGGGAGCCTGTGCCTATCTCAGGCGTCATCGGGCATCAAGGCAGGATACACCCTGGACGGAGTGCCAACCCATCGCATGGGCACACACACACTCTCATTCACTCACACAATCACACACTACGGACAATTTTCCAGAGATGCCAATCAACCTACCATGCATGTCTTTGGACCGGTGGAGGAAACCGGAGTACCCGTAGGAAACCCCTGAGGCACGGGGAGAACATGCAAACTCCACACACACAAGGTGGAGGCGGGAATCGAACCCCGACCCTGGAGGTGTGAGGCGAACGTGCTAACCACTAAGCCACCGTGCCCCCCCGGATAATAAAATTAAGAATAATAAATCACAAATATAAATAATAAATTGGAAAACTTGTGTAAATTTACCTGTAATTGTCCATAACTCAATAACCTTAGCTAGGCTATTGCTAAATACAGTATACTATAATTTACATTTCACACATCTGCTTAGAGTTTTAATTACTATCCTGCTAGATGATGCTTTCATAATGCATTGAAGTTGAAGCAAGTTTTTGATTAAAGTTATACATTTAGTCGCTCTTTGCCATTATATAACCCCCATTCAACCACAGGAGCATTGAATTGAACAGGTACTGATGTTGGGTGTGGAGGCCTGGTGTTCAGTTGGAGTTCCACTTCATCCCAAAGATGTTCAGTGATGTTGAGTTCAGGACTTTGGAGGCCACTCGAGGAATCCAACTTCAGCTTTGGCAAACCAGCTTTTGGCTGACCTTCCTTTGTGTATAGTTTGAGGAAGACCCACATACTGTATACGTAGATGTGAGATATACTTTTGGATATATAATGTACAGTATATATTCTGTTAGTCTGATAAAATTCAACCATGGTGTGTTTTCTCTTTGGCATGGTTCCTTTATGCAGGTGAGTCCACAGTACTTGAACTCAGCTGTGAACCAAAATAACATGTTTGCTAAGATTGCAGTGAGAAAGTGATGTGATCCCAAAGCAACTCAAGTGTATGAAATGAACCAAATATCATGGACATTTTTTTTCTGACATTGTACCTGTAAATATGAACAACATAAATCTTCTTAAGCATAAACACAGAAATCATTAAACAATGAAACTGATAGGGAAAAAGTATTTAAACAATGCACAGTGCCAGATTTAGAACACTATTACAAAGCTGTTGCTGGCAATTGCAGATTTGATTCATTTATGATAAATAGTAATTAGCTTTTTGCATCTTTGTGGTTCAATTTTGGCTAATTCTTCATAGTAAATCTACATGTCTTTGAGGGTCCCAGTGATGGACTTCCAATTTTAAATTCCTTCATAAATTTTCAATGGGATTTAAGTCAAGAAATTGGCTAGGCCTTGCAAGTCTTTTTTTATTCTATTTTGGCTGTACATCTTGTTGAAATGTTCATCTTCTCCCCAGATTTTTGGCTAATGAGATTAAATCCTCCTCTAATACCGTATGGCCCACATCGCTGTACTTTACTGTGGGTATAGTGTTTTTGGGCTCATAATCACCTCTCTTGTTGTTGTTTTATTTTTTCACTAAAATGACAGTCCTAATTAGTTTTGCCTGACCAGAATATTGTTCCAATTCAATTCTGAGTTGTTTAAATACTTTTAGACAAGCAGAGGAGGTGCATTAATAAAAATTCTAGTAGACTTTATTGCTTATTGTTCTCTGTATAACTGTCGATCTTGCTGCTTTCAGGTCATCCTGCAACTCTAATCAAGTGATTACTCGACTCTCTTAAATTCCTTATCATTAAGCTGAGAATGTTATGAAACCTTGTGTGCTGCACATGTCTGGGGATGATTACTTGCAATTCAGTGAACTTTCCACCTGCATTTTATCTGACTAATTGTGACAGGGCTGTTTATGGTCTTTGCTATGTCTTTGTGTTCTCTTCTGTAGACGTGTTGCTTAAAACAAGGTCACAACACCCTCTCACCTTCAACTTTCATCGGGATTGCTGCTTGTTCCGAACCAATGGCGACATATTTTATAATGACACCAGGTGTAATTTGCATTAGAATTTATTTTCCTTCTTTTTTGCTTTGCATCATTAAATATCGATCTTGATTATTTTTATATAACCCTTAAAATATATACAATTATTACATTATTTATGTCAATTTTCCAAAAGTAAATTTGTCTGAATACGTATCTTCCTCTCTGAATAAATAACTTCTGAACTATGATAATACAGAGATTATAAGATTAGAAATATTAGGAAATTAGTAAATAATTTCATATCAATGTATAATTTTTTTTTTTTTTCATTTTCTACCGCTTATCCGAACTACCTCGGGTCACGGGGATCCTGTGCCTATCTCAGGCGTCATTGGGCATCAAGGCAGGATACACCCTGGACGGATTGCCAACCCATCACAGGGCACACACACACACACACACACACACACACACACACACACTCATTCACTCACACAATCACACACTAGGGACAATTTTCCAGAGATGCCAATCAACCTACCATGCATGTCTTTGGACCAGGGGAGGAAACCGGAGTACCCGGAGGAAACCCCCGAGGCACGGGGAGAACATGCAAACTCCACACACACAAGGTGGAGGCGGGAATCGAACCCCGACTCTGGAGGTGTGAGGCGAACGTGCTAACCACTAAGCCACCGTGCCCCCCTCAATGTATAATGTTAAAGATAATTTTTTTTATGTAGCCTAAAATAAATTTTTACAGTTTTTGTGGTGATAATAATCCTTTATGTTTCATTCATTCATTCATTCATTTTCTACCGCTTATCCGAACTACCTCTGGTCATAGCCTGTGCCTATCTCAGGCGTCATCGGGCATCAAGGCAGGACACACCCTGGACGGAGTGCCAACCCATCACAGGGCACACACACACTCTCATTCACTCACACACTCACACACTACGGACAATTTTCCAGAGATGCCAATCAACCTACCATGCATGTCTTTGGACCTGGAGCACCCGGGGAAACCGGAGCACCCGGAGGAAACCCCTGAGGCACGGGGAGAACATGCAAACTCCACACACACAAGGTGGAGGCGGGAATTGAACCCCCAACCCTGGAGGTGTGAGGTGAACGTGCTAACCACTAAGCCACCGTGCCCGCCCTTTATGTTTCATTTATTCTAAATTAAATGTTATGCAAATTGTCTTAACCTATATTATTTATTTTAGACAATCGTTTGACGGTGTATCAGTGGTATTGAGCCTGGAATGTTTAAATGCTGAGTATTGGGTTGAGTGTCGTTTTCTCTTTCATTGTCCATCGTCCATGACACACCCCAGTTCCAACTACAACATAAATGACAAGGATGCTCAAGTACAATTAATGTTGAAGTGCTCTCAAAGAGTGAACGTAAATAATGATGTTTTTGTTGTAGTCTATATACAAGTGCCCTAGTGTCATTTCCTATGATCAACGATTCTATGCACAACTTAGATGCAAATCCATTAGCTGTGTGACATGACCAAGCATTGCTATACTGCAGAACATGCAGCCAGAAGCTTTAGTAGAGGGGGAAAAAAATGCACAGGGTTGTGTGATCTTCTGTCCCTATAATAATCCTCTCTGTACATGAATGTTCCCTTGGTCTTTTCATCTGGATTCTGAATCACACACATGCACACAAACCCATCCACCATCTGCACTGTAAAACTGTTACTTAGCAACTGCCATTTTTCTTTTCTTAGTCTTGCCCAGCATGACAGATGTAATTATTTACTTTGGCCAGTGTTACAGAACGGGTGAAAAAGCAACAAAACACAAAGATCTTTGCACATTTGAAGTGCCAGATGCACTTCAAACTATCTGATTAACAGCTCTGAAGATCTTGATGCTGCTTGAGAAGCAGGCCAGCTTTCCTTTTGTAGTGAACACAACATGATTTTGAAACATGGCAGGACCATTAAAAAAAATCTGAATGAAAATCTTACTTATGTATCATTGAAACCCTTAAAAACTAGAATGACTCCTCGTATCTATTATAAATAAACACATTCTGGATACTTTAACAGGAACAACTGTATCCATGCTAGGAACCTTTGCCCACTGAAGCCTCAGATTCCTGTTTTTTGGCTGACAGAAGTGAAAATTTGGTGGACGTCTGCTGTTTTAGCCTTTCCACCTCAGGTTTGACCTGTTTTGCATTCTGAGATGCTTTTCTGCTCACTAGGGATGAGCGAGTACAGCATTATCTGTATCTGTATCCGTATCTGTTAACCATATGAATTATCTGTATCTGTATCCGTACTCTGAGTGGGTGGGGCCTAACCCTGAAGTAGGCGGGGCTGTTGTCTTGAAAGGGGCGGGGCTTTAACCGGTAATAATTAATTTGTAATATTTATAACACTAGCTTACTACCTTTATGTTTTTATGAAATACAGCAAAAACGTGTCAGACACTCGGTGTCTGGTTACTGGTTAGAGACAGCTGAAGGTTTAAAAAAGAAAAAAAATCTCCGACAGGCAGAGACGCAATGAGAGTCGCATTCTACCAAGCAAGCACCACATCTGAACGAACCCACGTTTACCAGAACTCTACTGGTTAGTAAGTACGTATTATTAACGTTACAACCCGAAGTAAAAAGCTGAAGAAACCCTAAACGTTAACGGAAAAGACCCGTGAACCCGAGTGACTGAGGGAGAGACAGAGAGCTGTTCTGTGTGTGACTGTGAGTGAGCAGAGCGAGACACAGCAACACAATACATCTGTATGTGTGTAGGGGAGGGGCGCTGTGACTAGCCTATCACTGTAGGGGAGGGGTGCTGTGACTAGCCTATCACTGTAGGGGAGGGGTGCTGTGACTAGCCTATCACTGTAGGGGAGGGGTGCTGTGACTAGCCTATCACTGTAGGGGAGGGGCGCTGTGACTAGCCTATCACTGTAGGGGAGGGGTGCTGTGACTAGCCTATCACTGTAGGGGAGGGGCGCTGTGACTAGCCTATCACAGAACGCTGACACAATCAGCTACCCAATGATGATTTTCATTCAATAAGAGCACAGATATTGACTCGTATTACTCGTATAATACTCGTACTCGGCAGAAGTGCTTTATCCGTACCGGATACTCGTTTCAGCCGAGTATACGGCTCATCTCTACTGCTCACCATGGGTGGAAATAGTGGTTATAAACAGCTACTCATTGGATCTCTCTGTTTGTTTCTCTAAAATCTTGGCTGTTGTGCAGGAACATTCCAGGAGCTCAGCAGATACTAAAAATACCAACAACTGTGCTGGCAGAAAAAAGTCACCGATCACACTTTTGCCCTATTTTGCTGTTTGATGTACGTGTTAACTGAAGATTTTTGAGTTGTGCCTGTATGATATTATGCACTGCAGCTCTGCCCCATGATTAGATAGCTGGAATAATTGCATGAAACTTCTCATCCACATTGTCTCACCTTTGTAAATTCATCCCCAAAGAAAGTTTTATTTCAGATTAGATTTAGGTTAGTGGTTGTATCCTTATTTAAGAAGATTAATTGGGATAAATGAGACACATCAAACTTTGTGAAACAGGCTTATTAAAATATAGTATAGAAGTAGATGTACGAAAATGAGGTTTGCTTTTAGCCTGATCTGGATCATCTGGTGAGAAAGAACAAAGGTTAGAGATGAAGAAGGGATGAGAATCCATTAGTCATGTCTAAGCCAAGGCCTCCAGTTCTCATGTCTCTCTCTCTCTCTCTCTCTCTCTCTCTCTCTCTCCCCCACTCTCTCTCTCACACACACTGTGCTCTCGCTCTCACACACACACACTTTCTCCCTCTTTCTCTCGCTTCAACATATACACCTTCTCTCTCTCTCTCTCAAACAAACACTCACTCACTCACTCTCTCACACTCTATCTTGCTCTCTCTCACACACACTCTTTCTCTCTGTCTCTCACTTACTCTCTCTCTCTATCTCTCTCTCTTTCTCTCTCTCATTTACACTCTCTCTCTCTCTCTGTCTCTCACTTACACACACACTCTCTCTCTTTCTCTTTCATTCACACACACACTCTCTCTCTCTCTCTCTCTGGCCCCGTTCACACTGCAGGTAAAAGTGGCCCAAATCTGATTTTTTTGGGGACAAGTGACCAGGTCAGACTTCTTCAGGAGTAGTGTGAACACTCAAATCTAGCCCAGATCTGATTTTTTTCAAATCAGATTCAGACCACTTCCATATGTGGTCCTGAATCAGACCCAAATCTGATTTTTTCCAATTTAAAAAAGTGCGACTTTTACGTCAAACTACATCGACATTCGTCACAATTATGCGCCGGCGAGTACGCACACAAACGTGACTACGCCTACAAAATGGATCAAATAATCAAAATTTGCCCTCGACATTCAAACATTTTCAAAACACTGCGTCTCTGTGCTGCCATTACACAAACATTTAGAAAGAAAAGCGAAAATGCTTACTTCCTCCATAACCTCGCCAACCTGCGTGTGACGTCATTGTTATTGTTCGTTTGCGCACGCGGGTCAGTTTGAAACAGCAAACAGTTCACGCTGGTATCTGATATAGGCCACATTTTAAAAGGTAATGTTGTGAACAGCCAAACAAAAAAATCAGATCTGAGCAAAATATCCGAATTGAGCATTAAGACTTGCAGTGTGAACGTGGCCTAAGTCTCTCACTTACACACACACACTCTCTTTCTCTCTCTCTCATTTACACTCTCTCTCTCTCTCTCTCTCTCTCTCTCTCTTTCAATCACACACACACTCTCTCTCGCACTCTCACACACACACACACAAATTCAAACGCGCCTGATTACTAATCATACTCATCTGGACTCAATTTCACTGCCACAGCATGTTTAGCCATTTTAGCCAATCTTGTTTTCTGGTTTCCTCATCTTTGCACTTTACTTCAAACATTTTATGCTGTTTGTCCATTACATGCTCTTTAGCTGTTCATAGACCTTGTTTTTGTCTCACCTTCTGGTTGGCTTTACTTGCTCAATAAAAACCTTCTGTTTATCTGCATCTGTATCAGCTGCCTGATTCCATCGTAAGTCCAATCGATATTTCTTTCTGCTTTCTGTGTGATGTCTGATTTTCTGGGTTATGTGATGACACTTAATAGCTGTGCTTCAGATGATATTGATGAAAGCATTGAATATGGTGTCATGTCACTATTGTTTTGTGTAGGGAAGTCAAAACCTTTGACTCCAGGTGTAGGTAGCAATTTATGCGATGCCCTATTGAGAGTCTGTGACATGGATATTAATAGCACTGTTGAGGGGTCTTGGAGTGTTGTAGGGATTAACAAAATGCCAGGGATGTTGTTTCTTTGCTACAAAGAAATTGAATAAGTGACTGATTCTTTGAACATATCATGCGGAAAGGTTAGTGAACTGAAAAATCAATGTCCATAAAAATGTAAAGCTTTTACCGGGATGTTTCAATAAGGGATATTCTCAGAATTGGATAGAGCACATGATTCATTGTAAAAATTCATACATGAATACCCATCATATATTCAATGTTCAGTCGATATGTAATGGTTGTTAATCAGTGGACAGTCGCTTTATTTTGGTAGATATTTGGTCAAGATATTTGGTAAACTTGGATGTTCCAGATTTTAGGCCCATCACATTGGGCACTGACACATCAGCATGTTTAACCCAAACATTGAGTAACTGTGACCTTTGGAAAGATTATTTCTGTCTGTAATTGGTGGCTAATAAGCGTTTCACTAGTTTGTGATATAATGGCCTCAGATGCTTATATTCTGAAATCGTTCAATACAATAAACCTCTGAGGAATTTATTTTTCTTGATATGCCAAATCAGCAGTGTATTATAAACAGGCAAACAGTCATTATTATGTAGTTGAGATTTCGATTGGATTTAGGTGTAACATTGCATCACCCAGTCCTCCCCACATCCCAGTCACAAACTGTTTAACCTCCTTCCATCAAGAAGAAGATACAGGAACATATGCACCATAGGACCAGCACCATAGGACCAGCAGGTTCAGGGACATCCACTATCACACTACTGAAATCTACACTACATCGTTAGAACTGTAAAAATAAAAAAGTGTATATAACCTCTGTTCAATTATACATACAATGTACATATTACATATTGTTTTTCATACTCCCCATTCTCTACACATATGTATTGTGCCTTACATACATCTGCACTACTTTATTTACATGTATCTATATATACCTTAATGTACATTCTGCCTAATATTTCACATTTATATATATACAGTATATATATATATATATATTCAGTGGACTTGTTTTTTCAGCTTGCACATTTTTTAATGCCATAACCTTCTACTTGTTGTTCCTTTACAACAGCGTCTGCACATTTTTTCAATGCCATAGCCTTAGAACCATTTAACAATGTCCACACATCTCTGCACTGCTATAGCCTTTATATTTATTCACTGTACATTATGTATCTGCACTTGTCTATTTGCACAATTGCTACTCTTTGCACTTCTGGTAGATGCCAAACTGTATTTCATTGCTGTGTACCTGTACTATGCAATGACAATACAGTTCTATCTATCTATCTATCTATCTATCTACTGTATCTAAGACTGACAAGTGATGATTCATTCCTCTTAGAGATTCAAACAAAGTCTGATTCTTACACAAAGTCTGATTCATATGCAAGACTTTAGACATAGAAAAGCTATAACCAAGTATTATGCACAATGTATTTATTTATTTATTTATTTATTTATTTATTTATTTATTTATTTATTTTTTGATATAAATTAAGACCTATTATTATAAACTATTCCTAAGTTGTTAGATACTGTATGTTCATTTGTGAGTTCTAACAAAAGAGCCATTAGGAATTGGAAGTTAAAAGTATGAAATAATAAACATAATTAAGTCTTCTGGCTAGGGTTATATAAATGGGTAGAACATATGATTCATTGTTAAAATCCGTCTTGCATTATTTGGTAGACATGGATTTCTCAGAATTTAGGCCCATCACATTGGCACTGACACGTCAGCATGTTTAAAACAAACAATGAGTAATTCTGACCTTTGGAAAGATTGTTTCTGTCTGTATTTGGTGGCTTATAAGCTTTTCATTAGATTTGTGAGTTCTGATAAATGAGCTGTTAGGATATTTGAAGTTTTACAACTGAACAATCCCTTAGCGTGTGTCTAATCTATTATGTATCGACTAACATGGCTGACTGGTCCAAATGTTCTAAAGATTAGCTCTTGAAATAATGGACATAATTAATTTGATCTATATGATTTTTTGATTAGTAAACATCTGGCTATGGTTGTATAAATGACATTTTAAGCAATCTGGCTTCTTATCTCATAAATGTTCATTTGCAATTGTGTAATCATTCATTCATTCATCTTCTACCGCTTATCCGAACTACCTCGGGTCACGGGGAGCCTGTGCCTATCTCAGGCGTCTTCGGGCATCAAGGCAGGATACACCCTGGAAGGAGTGCCAACCCATCGCAGGGCACACACACACTCTCATTCACTCACGCACACACTAGGGACAATTTTTCCAGAGATGCCAATCAACCTACCATGCATGTCTTTGGACTGGGGGAGGAAACCGGAGTACCCGGTGGAAACCCCCGAGGCACGGGGAGAACATGCAAACTCCACACACACAAGGTGGAGGCGGGAATCGAACCCCTGGAGGTGTGAGGCAAACGTGCTAACCACTAAGCCACCGTGCCCCCCGCAATTGTATAATATAAACTTCAAATTTGGAGGTCCATTGGTGTAATATCAAGACATGGTGCAAAAAGATTCCACAGTAAACACATTATGATGTTTTTTCATTGAAAAATAAGGGAGGGGAAAAACAGATAACTGAAACGAACTAGGATACCGTCTTAAATCTCTCTCTCTGTATTAGTATGGGGGGGTGTCCATAGTGTGTTTGCAAACCTACAGTATGTGGAACATAGAAAAATAGTATCCTAGGTAAAATCTATTTAAACCTTAACCTTGTTTCTACTGAGTTAATAAAACAGAGTGCTGTGTGATGTTTGCATTGCATTACCGTTGTTCTGGTTGTATGGTAGGAAAAAAAAAAAAAAAGCACTGTACAGTATACATCAGTGTCATCTTCATCATCTGAATTGCAGTAGAGTGTAAATCAGATTGAAAGAGGTTAAAAAACAATGAATACTATTGATTTGAACTCTTTCAGATTTACTTACCATAACATATGTTCAAAACATCATATAATCCAACTCCCTTTCAAAAAACCCAGGATCTACTACTTAACCTCTCCCTCCGTCTTCACTTTTTTCTGCACAACCTTTTTAGCACTATGTCACTTTAACTTTAACTCTGGACTGTCACTTTAACTCTGGACTTGCACAGCACAGTGCCACTTTATACACCTTGTACACACCATACTGCACATAGACACTTTAAGGACAATCATTAAAACCATACTTTTTTATGTATATACATTATTTTTCATTTATTTTTCACATATATTTTCATATTTTATATTGTTTTTATATACTTTATACTTTTTATTTATCTATCTCCTTTTGGTTATATTTTTTATCCCAAATTGCATTCCTTTTATGTTTGAATACCAGACAGATGCAAAAAAACATTTCACTGCATGCCATACTCTGTATGTGTGTGTACGTGACAAATAAAATTTGATTTGATTTGATTTCATTTGCTAATCCATAATTCTTTCTTCATGTTAAGAATATAATGAATTACACTACCCCTATTCTCTATTTTCCATTTATGCCTCAATTTTCCCTTATAGCATTGTTTACCTTTATTGTTCTAGTTGAATGATGTTTTTTCTTTAAAGAAAATGTCAAAAAAATCTAAAGTGGATGCCTACCAATAAATTTTAAAGACTTCCACATTCACTTCCACATTGTGTAGTTTTACAATACCTCGTATACAGTAACTGCTGCTATTATATTAAGTGTTTATTCCAGTATATCTGCACAAGCAGTATAGAACACACAGTACAGTATGTACACCCATTGGTGATGCTGCCGTGTATTGTCTATTGTGTAATCTCTTGTATTGTTTGTTTGCACTGTCTTTTGTCCTGCACTGTCTTTTTTGTCTTTTGTCCATCACTGTTTGTACCAGAGGTGGGCACGGTGGCCTAGTTTTTAGCACGTTCGCCTCACACCTCCAGGGTTGGGGGTTCGATTCCCGCCTCTGCCTTGTGTGTGTGGAGTTTGCATGTTCTCCCCGTGCCTCGTTGGTTTCCTCCGGGTACTCCGGTTTCCTCCCCCGGTCCAAAGACATGCATGGTAGGTTGATTGGCATCTCTGGAAAATTGTCCGTAGTGTGTGATTGCGTGAGTGAATGAGAGTGTGTGTGTGCCCTGCGATGGGTTGGCACTCCGTCCAGGGTGTATCCTGCCTTGATGCCCGATGACGCCTGAGATAGGCACAGGCTCCCCGTGAGGTAGTTCGGATAAGCGGTAGAAAATGAGTGAGAGTGAGAGAGTGTTTGCACCAGGTTGCACAGATGCACTTTATGTGGCTAGGACTGACTTAATTATGTTGTTGCTACTTAAAATGTAAATGTAAAAAGCTACTTGAATTGACTTGACTTGATTCACTCACCAATATTTAAATTCTGCTTTGTGAGGAATATGCTGTGTTCCTTTGGCCCATCATGTTACTAGTCTTGTTTGAATATCTGAGGTTTTGGACCTCTCGCTCCCTGACATCACATACTATGCATATTTATAAAATGATTTTAATTTGGTCATTATCCTAAGCTTTAGCTGTTGCTGTATTTGTTCCTATTTTTCTGTCTGTTCCAAATATCATGACGGTTCTGTTACTTTTACATTTTGAGTCTGATTTGTGATAGTTTAGTTGTATTTCATCTATTGAAGCTTACAATCTGTGTAGGTGATATGAGGCTATAACTTAAATCACCATGACCCTCAACAGGCAATAACTTCATATGAATGAATCTTGTGCCTCGCAGAGAGAGCTTCTTGTACCGATACTCTCCATCATGAACTTAGAAACCTCCAACTCGAATGACTTTATCATTGCGTATCAAAGGATATCAATCTGATGCACACCTACAGTGCCAACCAAATTTCCAGCAAGCAAAAAAAGCCAAACAAAAACAACCAATATTGTGACTTATTTTATATTCATTTATAACCCTGCCTTGGTTATTAAGAAAATATTTATTCTTTTTTTTATTAAAACTATTTAAAAGGCTGCACAGGCTTTCGTTTATCTTAAAATCTCAGATGGTGACAGATCCATGATATGACATGGAAATTGCAGTTGGAATGATTTAGTGATGCAAATGTCATGAAGTCTCTTTATATTGATACCACCAGCTCAGAGATCAGTATCAGAAGTCTGAATCAGATTTTAATATTGCTTGGCTTTTGAAATGGAGGTCAAGGCTATTGTCAACCACTTGAAGCCAAAATTGGTTACCTAGATAGTGTCTTTTCCCTATTATTCAGTTTACTTGACATGGACTTACATGGACTTACCCAGTGAAGGCAGTAGTATTTCTTGTATTTCTTGACAGTATAATGATTGATAAATAAATTCTGGATATCCAGTAGGATTCCTCCCCAGGGCTCCTTCCTGTAGTTATATATATATAAAAAAATATAAATATATATATATATATATTTTCTTTTTTTTAAATGCATCAATGATGTGCACTTTTAATGCATATTTTATACCTTTCAATACTTCAATTTCAAATAACATATTTCACATTTAAACAATAAAAAAAGCATCACTTTGGAATCTGAAATTTAAATGGAGAGATTTATATTGATCTATAATAAATTATTAACTCATGCACAGTATCAGTGTAAGTATTTTATATCAGATTAGAACTAAGATATCGTGAACTACAAAATAGGACTACAGACTGCATCATAAAGCTACCCTTCAATGATTTATTTATTATTACATTCACATTTTTATTTATTATTACATACACATTGGTAGGATCCTTCATGTACTGTACATCCATTAGTCCAAATTGCTGCGTGCTGTTACATCTAGAAACTGCATTTGAAATGTTATGCTATTACTGGTAGAAAAAAGTGAGTCAGAACAATTCAAGTAATCTGTTACTCTGATGTAGCACTGTAGAGCCATTTAAACCTGACAGAAAAAAACAGCCTGTGTTTGGCATAATTGTTTGTACTTAAACTTTTTTTTTTTTTTTTTAATTTAACTCGACTGCATGCTACGCCTCACTCTTAACTCACAACTCAGGATTGTTCATTAGCCTCAAGTGCTAATTAGCAAGAAATCTAAAATGTGTCCCAAATTAAGAAATATCTTTACTATCTAATGTTATATATATCTAAAAAAAAAATCAAAGCAAGGAAAAGGGTGGTGCTCTCCACCCTGCAGTGTAATGTCTGTCACTATCTACAGAGATTTTAAGATAAATCACAGCTTATGTGGTCTAATAAATAGTTTGAAATAGGATTAAAGCCATTACCAATGAGCTTGCTGGAAAACGTACAAAGTATAAGGCGAGTGCGTAAGAAAGTGTGCGTCGTCACTATTCATGTATATGTGACACAAACTTGGCTTTCTGAAACTAAGGCCAGATTCATTAACAGTTTTAGAGGATGTTATTCTTATTAAGTTGGACTGCAATGCAAACTCAGCTAGAAAGCAAGGTGTTTGTTTGCTATTATTAATGAAAAAGGGTCGAATCCATAGGTTCTTATAGACTGTCTTCCAGAAAGACACACTGTACCATACATTTTTAATGTTTCTGTTAATCTGCACACAAGAGATCTGTTACAGGATCAGACCCAGAGGAACCTGGAAAAATGTGCCTTAATCCTACAAACACATTACAATAAAGGGGTAATAAAATCAGTTGTGCACAAAACTACTGGGGTTAAATTTAAAGCCCTTATTACAGTATATACCCAGATCAAATGTTTTCATTGTATATGTTCTTCTTGCTGCTTGACAGTCAGCTAGTCTAGTTTCTACTCAGCTGGTCACCAATATCTAGTAAGAACGTGTGTTTCAGGCAGATACTTAGCATTCATTCGTTCATTCATTCATTCATTCATTTTCTACCGCTTATCTGAACTACCTTGGGTCACAGGGAGCCTGTGCCTATCTCAGGCATCATCAGACATCAAGGCAGGATACATCCTGGACGGAGTGCCAACCCATCGCAGGGCACACACACACTCTCATTCACTCACGCAATCACACACTACGGACAATTTTCCATGCATGTCTTTGGACCGGGGGAGGAAACCAGAGTACCCGGAGGAAACCCCCGAGGCACGGGGAGAACATGCAAACTCCACACACACAAGGCGGAGACAGGAATCAAACCCCCAACCGTGGAGGTGTGAGGCAAACGTGCTAACCACTAAACCACTGTGCCCTCCCGGATACTTAGCAGTTTACTATTAATACATTACCTGATTTAGCTAAAATTAGATAATTGAGACCATCATGCAATAATGTTGCATACAAACCTACAAAGGTGAAAGAGTGAAAAGTAAAAAAAAGAGGATGCAAGTAGATGAATGGCAGTATCAAAGCCACTGCATGTCTGCAGTAAACAGACTGGGATATTTTCATGTACCAACCCATAACATGGGCTTTAGTGTCATTACCAACCTCACTTTTTTTTGATAAACTTACTGATCCTATTACTATACAGTACCTATTGCTTCCCTGAAACTGTGTAAAATATTTGTTCCAGTTACTACTACTAGCTTCCAAATGGTGTTTGTTTTAATATTTTATATTAAGACAATGGTGTCAGAAGCTCTTGCAAGGCAAAATCAGCACCAGCTATGACCCTTGAAATAACCATATGAAGGATGCTGTATTTGAATCTGAAATCTCCTCTGACTGTGGAGGAGTCTTGGACTTGGAGGCAGGGAGCTGAAAGAACACAACTTGGAGGCTTGTACCTTTGGATCGGTCCCTTCTTGTAGCTTAGTAGCTACTTCACCTTACCCTTTATCCGATATGTATACAGGTGTATCTTAGATCTTCTTCTATGATAATGAAGTTCTTCATACTACTTGGATGGTGACTACAACAGATGGATGAATCCAAATGAAACTACAGGTCAGGCGCTAGCCTTTGTGAGGTTCCAGGCTTTGGCAATATCAGACCCCAACGGACTTGTTGTTCTGTGTTTAATGGGTTTACTCTGTGGGTGCCAGGTACAATAGGAAATGTAGACCCAACAGTTCAACCAAAGGGATGCCGTTTAACTAATTTCTTGTTAATTCTAGATAACAATAACTAGTTACATTCCAGATAATAACTAGTCAACAATAGTGTTGAAAGTGTTGAAATGATTCTTAAATACAACAATCCTTTATGCATACTATTGGGACAAATCTTTTAGACAATGACAAAAGCAGGAATGCTCCATAAATTTTAACATGGCCCAAGATTTATTAAGCTCACCTTGTCTCCCCTGATGCCCACTGACATCAGAATAGTGGTGTATTTGAATGGCTGGCTTTTTTTGTGCCTTCACCAAGAAGCAAATCATCCAGAACACAGCTTCCAACCTCAAACACACCTCAATTACAGTGCTCAGGCACATGTTAATGATGACTTCCTTTCTGTCACAGTTCAATGCCACTTTGCAGCTTCACTTAGAATACTAGTCAGTCCTTCCTGCCAACTTGTGGCACCTATTATTATGTTTGCCGAGGAAATTTTATCCAGTCTACCATGTGCACTATCACCATCCATTTAGGATGCTAGGATAGATGACAATAGATATATCAGTGATCCCTGAAGGAGCTGGAGCTTATCAGTTTGCAACTATGTTCTTGATTCAGTGAAAGGAGCCAAAATGTCTGGCTTTCTGGTTATGCAAGACTTTCGGAACAAAGAGTAGGACTGGTTGTGTGTTCTCCAATTGCTTCCAAGTTAGAAAATGACTTATTAAAATCACCCATTGTGTTATGTGCAATGAATGAGCACAGGATATTGAAGTAGGGTGAATGAGAAATAATGTACAGTAGCATAATAGTAAGAGATAATAAAAAACACCATCGACTAATAGGATATATGGGTTATACGGCCAAAATAGCTGGACACCTGAACTTCACAATCATTTTGAAGTAAAGTTATGGGCACTACATTTTTGTTTTGTTTTTTTTAACATACTGTACAATACAGTTACAGTGAAGTTTTTTCACTGCATATCCCAGCTTAGGAAACTGTAGGAAGTGTCAGACATGATACAGCACCCTTGGAGCAGAGAAGGTTAAGAGTCTTGTTCAAGGCCCCAACAGTGGCAGCACAGCAGAGTGTCACTGCTTGAACCCCAACCTTTTAATCAACAACCCAGTGCCTTAAAGGTGCCCTGCCACACGTATATCATTACTTTTGTGGTAATTTCTGAAGTTTACCATCTACTCTGTAACATTTTTTTGTGGAAAAAATGCCTTGGTTACCTTGTTTCAAGCCATTCTATTGACTATTCATATTTCATGACTATTCATTCACCCAGCGCAATAAGTAGACTAGGCTAGAGGAAATTTGTTTACAATCACCTTGAATTGCGGCAGAATGGCTTCTTCAAAAGCCCATTGACGTTCAGCCATCCTTGCTGTATAGGAAACTCACTAAGCTACACGAATTCTGGGGGCACGGTCTCAAGTAAGAGAGCTCATGAATAGTAATGAGCTCAATCATTACTACGTCACACTGACCAGCTTTTCCAACTGACCTGATTTCTCCCCTTATTTCTTTTAAGTGGCTAGAACTGACCGGGGAGGTAGCAGTTCGTTTTCAAATTCACGACACAACACAAACACATATGGACCTAACACATATCAAAAAATCCTAGTAAAAATGTTTTTGTGTGGAAGGGCACCTTTAAACATTTGAGCTATAACTATCTAGATTGCCTTTGTATCCTGTAGCATTCCCTTCAGTGGCACCAATAAACCCAGTCCAATCCTGTTCCAAAATAAAATTCCTTTGTACACAAACCAAGGTTTATAAAGACATGGTTTGTGTTGGATGTTAAAGAACTCACGTGACCTGAACACAGTATTAACCTCAAGACCACTGATCACTTTTAACTTTTAACGAAGCTTTCGCAGTAAAGTAGAACTGCTTATAACAGGAAAAGGGACACTAAATCTGGAATGGGACATTCAACAAACCCGACAGTAAGTTGCTTGTTGTGATGGTTAGGATTATACCTTTAGCCATACAGTGTATGAATAAGAAAAAGAGAACGTTTCAAATAAACATAGTCGTAAAACCCTGAAAATACATTATTGTTATAAAGAGTACAAGGAAATGTTTCTAGTCATGCCACTCACCAAAATAATGAGAGTGCCACAATTGAACAATTTTGGTTCTACATTTTATTGACTATAGACTATAGCCTGCAAGTCTATAATAGACTTTGTATATGAATGTGATCATGCATTGAATGATGAACTTGTAGCCTAATATTTGATATAAACCCAGAGAGTGGTGGAGAGAGAAAGGGAGAGAACGCATTGTTTGAACTGCTGCTGTTTATGGGAATGGGGAAAGATTATATGAACATTGTAATTTCTTGTGCTACTTATAGCTTTGTTTGTCATTTTATTGTGCCTGTGTATACAGTATTTATGTACCACTGAATAAAAATCCTTATAATAAAGTAATAGTTTACTTGACCTGTCTTCTGCAAGTCAAACACGCATTTTAACATCACTACCAGACGTGACTCTAAATCATTATACACTGCCAATACGATAAGATTAGATAAGATTCACCGGATGCGTTAAAATCAGAGTTGTCTGTATTGTGATGACCTGGAATTAAAGAATAATAAAACAGAATACTGATGCACTTTCTGTCAGATTAGTGATCGTGTTTTGATGTAAATAAGAAAAAAGCACATAAGGTATGAGTTAGCTTTGTTTTCAAACGATGTATGAAATGATCAGCCGTCTATAAAATTGCTTTCTTTTATGTATGTATTAGTATGTAATCAATAAGACAGCTTAGGACTTAAAATAGAGATGAAGATGAAGTTAAACGGTGAACGTTGCACGATTTACTGTTAGCTAAGCTGTATAACATAAAGCATCATGGATCTATGCGTCTTTCCCTTTGAGATGACATTTTCTTTCTTGTGTCCTCTTACTCAACCCTCTGAATCTAACCACAGGGTGGGAGACTACAGTGATGTAGCTGACAGTTCTCTTCAACACTGATGTTACTCTAATGAGACATGACATTAGCCCCACTGACCCAGAAAAGAGGTTAGGTTGTGATGGAGGTTGCAGAGACCTGAATGTAAAATCATCTGTCTCAGGTAAATATTCCTTCCGTTCCTCATTTAAAGTAAGAAAGACATGGGATCAGAAGCCACAGGAATAACATAGCTCCAGGCTGTGATGACCCAATTCCCTTACAGTTGGTTTTACAATTGGTTTTTATTTCCCCAGAATTAAATTGATAGTAACCTAATAGTAGATTTATTTTAAACAAAATGATCATTAACATTAACATTAAATGGTTACTTCAATAAATCATTCCCTAATCGTCATGTTTGAATTATTACCTATATGAAGTATTACATATTTAAAGGTATGATTAAAGTTTTCTACTATGTTTATATATTTTGACACTAAAATCTAGTGACAATACTAGCTATTAGCTTTAAGCTGTCATTGCATACTACATAAAACAGATGTAAAAAAAAAAAAAAAAAAAAAAATTCGTTCTAATTGAATCACAGACTCATTTTTAGTGGCCACTTTATCTTGATCCGGTTTATGATGGTGTAGATCTAGATCTGGACACCATTAACTGCATACCAGTTAATCTCACGGTGCCTTACACACACACACACACACACACACACACACACACACAAACACACTAGGGGGACTTTAGGTCATCTAATCCAGTTCATATACTGGCATGTTTTTGGGAAATTACAGGAAAACAAAGAAATTACAAGCGAATTGTTATCTAATTCACTCTTGTTTTTCCCTATATTTCCATATCTGTAGCAATACATTAAGAATGACTAAAATGATAAAGGGGTTTTTATCGATACCTTGATGGTAAAGCCCATACTGGAAGTTTTTTTTTTTTTGTACCATCTGCCTTGGTATCGTACAGAGGCAGAAGAAAAGAATAACACAGTAATTTGACTCAGAATCACACATCAGCTTGCAGGGCATCCATACAAAACATATGCTTAAGTTAATGTTGTGTTGTATTTAGTGCAGATACTCATTCTCTAGAAACATAATTCTGAATATCTGAGTTGAACAGATTTTTTAGTAGCAATAGATTGTATGCTTAAGAGGTTAAATCTTAGCAAGTCTTCTCAACCACTACAGCACCTTATATTGGCATAATGAATTCTTATAAATCATAATGCTAAGAAAAAGAAATAAAAATCCATTATTTCCTCACCTGCTGCTGGAACTTATTTCCTGTCTTTGGGGGGATAATTAGACCTTAAGAAACATCACATTCATTTGAAGCATGGGCCTGAGATCTGCAAACATGCAGCATCATTTCTTTTGCCTTCAGCGAGATCACAGAGCCACCGGGTAATGATGCTGAACAACAGCCTTGAAATGAGCCATGCAACCTGAGCTTTATCTTGCGAGCTTGTGTAAGCCATTCCATCCAAGACTTCGTTTCCCAGCGGTTATTAAACCGCAAGGACGCTAAACAAGGCTAGTCTGAGATGATATCTTGATTATTGTAATCCCTTTCCTCATTCCTCTTTTGCCTAATGAAGCAATGAGTTTATCGGATTTGGGTCTGCAGGAGTTTTCTTTATAGTACAGTACTTTTACAAGACAAGACCTGTATAGAGAATTGTAGACACCCCCACACATCTCACCAAGACATCTGATCACTGCCCTTGTCAAATGGCTTCTAAGTAATAAGACTGCTGCTAAAAATAATTACAGTGACATTTCTTGCAGTTCACAAATAAACAGCATGTGGGGTTACTGTATGCAACTTCATTATCATAAAGTGCATGTGTGTATGTGTGTGTGTGTGTGTGTGTGTGTATGTGTGTGTGTTTTTTCCTCCTCTCAAGATGTCAGTTCTTTCATATAAAGTTAAACTTTATTGCATCCCTGAACAGCAGTCACCATAAGAGCTGAATACAATATTAAGTGCTACACGTTGCCTTCGTGTTGTGTTGATATGAGATACGAGCAGGCACACTATTTTACACATGAGGCACTCCTACAAAATAGTTTGAGTGCATCTAGCTTGTTTTCCCATCGAAGCTATTCCAGTGGATGCTCGGGCCCCTGAGGCTGTGTGACTGTGTTAAAAGTGTGAACACGAAAGGTAGGAGTTCTACTGCTGGTCAAAGTGATGCATGCAGCCTGTAGGCTTTTTATCTCACATACTCACTCACATATATACGCTTTCAAGGACCGATACAAAGTCGTAGACATGATGTAATCGTTATAATTAGCAAAAGACAATGTGTGCCACATTCATTAGAAGTCATCAGCAGTCATTAGAGGTCTTCAAGTGGACCTCTAGTGACTGCTGTCAGCTCTGCACTGCATTCAGCTAAATGATCGATTATGATAAATGTTTATGTATATTTAGCAGCAAATCAAAGGAGCAAATGCTCCTTTCACCCTTTCACTCCATATATATCACTGTCTTTTTAGTTCTGTACACACCAGGACCGTGCTACAGCGTGAAATGGAAAAAAGTCTCACCAGGTGTAATATTTTAAATCTAGGAGGATTGTTTATAGCTACAGACAAGCAAACTGTCCAGAATTCTTTTAAGGTGCTAAAAATGTCATTTACAGTACATAGCTATGAAACTGAACCTTTCCAGATTCTGTAGTCTTACATCTGAATCTGAAATAGACTTAATTGATTCACTTCACTGGCTAATGCTCTGTAATTTACAAATTTAATAGATCACTGAGTCAAGGTTATGTTTTAACGGTATTCCATAAAATGGTTAATGTTCTGGATGACTGAAACTTTTCTAGATCTTTGTCCAGAAACTCCTAGTTATTCCTGAGGCTTAGTTATGATCTCCAGCAAACTCTGAGCTATTTCAGGAAGACGTGTATTTAAATTGAGGTTACATGAGACTTTTTTGCACAAAGATCAGCACTAATTTTGCAGCAAGGGGGGGTGAATACTTTTGCAGTTCAAATGTAGTCATAGTTTTTATTTGCTTTTCCATAACATGGGCTATTTTATGTAGATTCTTGACATTCAATCCCAATGATTTAGTTTCAGTATGTGACACTACACTGCAAAATGTGGACAAGTTCAAAGAGGGTGGCAGAGAGCGGGTGAATATTTACAGAAGGCACCGTACAGCTGGATTATGGTAATAATACTGTAGCATTTTGAAAAGGATGCATTTTTTGGAACGCCCAGGGAACCCCAGTTACACTCGGCAGTTTCATTTACATTCCATAATGACTCTCTGTTTATTGAACATTTCCAGGTTTGTTGTTGCATGCCAGAAGCTTATTGCAGTATTTATCCTATTATCCTATTGGCTGAGAACTTGGAAACCAGGTGCCAATCAATCACTTTGTTGTCCTCCACCAGAGCCAGTGGATTTATGGCTGTGTGTAGCTGCTCTTTGCTATTCCTCCTCTTGTGCATCAAACATTCTGGCACGATGTCTAGTGAAGGACAAGGCATTAGTCAGCCTGGTGTCACGGCTAATTAGCATACATTTCCTGTTTTAAGGCTTAGAAAAATAAGCTACCTGTCAGCCACGGGAAAAAAACAATTTGGAGTGCAACATGTACTACTGCTCAGTCACGATCAAGTTAATACCCTGAGAGTCAGTTAGCATTAGTCAGATTTGGTTAGAATGAATTAACTGGACGTTGTCCAAAACAACATTATGTTGAAAGCAAGGTATGTGGACGATTGGGGCCTTTGGAAATGAAAGATAAACATGGCTCCTGTGTTCCATTATTTACAGAGGCTGACATGTGGTGGAGATGGAGTGGTTGGGGGAGCCTCTCTGCCTAGAGCCATTTGATTGGAAGGAATATGAAAATGTCTGCCTGCTTTTAAAAAGTATCTACACCACAGCATGTGTAGGGGAGATTTGTTTCCTGTGGAGTGTACTGTATGTAGTGATGAATTTGGAGATATGTTTAAGGTACTTTAATGCAGATTCTGCGATGTATCATTCTGATGATGCGTCATATTTTCAGGCTATGAAGAAGATAAACTTCGAGTACATACATTGTAAAGAATTTCTGAAATTTTGAAAGAGTTTTCTCCAATCTTTTGGATACTTCTTGCTACTTTTGTCCTCATATGTAATAGCATCACTGTCCACATGATACCGTGGGAAAATACAGTACTGTACATAATATTGCGATTGTGTTTATCATTCATTTTTGTCTCTTTTAATTGTATTTAAGATGTTTATTTGGGAGGGGGGCACGGTGGCTTAGTGGTTAGCACGTTCGCCTCACACCTCCAGGGTCGGGGTTCGATTCCCGCCTCCACCTTGTGTGTGTGGAGTTTGCATGTTCTCCCCGTGCCTCGGGGGTTTCCTCTGGGTACTCCGGTTTCCTCCCCCAGTCCAAAGACATGCATGGTAGGTTGATTGGCATCGCTGGAAAATTGTCCCTAGTGTGTGATTGCGTGAGTGAATGGGTGTGTGTGTGTGTGCCCTGCGATGGGTTGGCACTCCGTCCAGGGTGTATCCTGCCTTGATGCTCGATGACGCCTGAGATAGGCACAGGCTCCCCGTGACCCGAGGTAGTTCGGATAAGCGGTAGAAGATGAATGAATGAATGAATGTTTATTTGGCAATGATAGATTTAAAACATAAAACAGATATAGCTATGAAATTGCATTTTAACAATAATATACTGCTCCCAATGTTTTTCTGTAATTGTTTTTATTTTGAACAACACTACAGTGTACCGTTATTGTAAGCAATTAATGCTGTAAACATCAATTACACTAACTACCTGGCAACTCAGCTGTCAGTAATGTTTACACTTAAAAGCCAAAAGTAGAAAGAATAAGATGCAAAGCATCATTGATTAGTTTAAGGCATTTCAAGCTAGCATGAATCATGCCTCCAGCTTGAGAGCTACAGCTGCTTTTGTGACACTACACAAGCCAGCAGACTTTGATCAACTGTTTAGCATGATGCTTGTTCCAAGCAACCTAAGGCATTGGGCTGTAGCTAAAGGCCAAGGTGTCTGGCGCGATAAGAGTTTTGTGATCAAACAGATGCCCTTAAAGAGTTCCAGAATTGAATCAAAGGGGTAACATTGCCTGTGGCTGAGAACATGTGGTCACTGAAAACTCATACAGCATGTCGATGACAACAAAGGTATTAAGGAGGCATGCAGAAGTGTTTTCATGAAGCCTTTTTCAACAAATTTAGAAGACTCGAAAAATACCCACAACATTTTATATGACTCAGATATACCTACACTGTTGCTACTGTTGCTCCAGTAAAGGTACAACTAATATTGTGTATAGCCCATATTGTTTTACACAGTTTTTAATTTATTGTGTAGTATTTTTTTTTTCCCTAATGTAATTTTTGCACATAAGTCATATTTATTTATTTATTTATTTATTTTCTGAAGTACTTGTTATTCCTTTTAAACAATTCTGTCATTTTCAGAATTTTTTTTATATATCCATTCATTTTACACAATTTATTAATTTTCCACGATTCGTTTTTCATTCATTTATTTTAAAATGACTCTTTCCATATGATTCATTTACAATTCATTTCTATGTTTTTTATTCATTTTTTTTCATCCCGATTTGTAAAGAATTTTCATGTGAGATTTCTTCCATATATTAAATTTATTTCCGTATTCCATATTTGATTTTTCATGATTATATGATTTCTTTAGTGTAAAAAATTCATTTTCACATGATTTACAGTATTTATTGTGACAGTTTATTTCAAACGATTTACGTTTTCACAATTCCTTTTTGTGATTTTTCTAATAACTCATTTATTTTGTCTTGCAATTGTTAATACTGTAATGAGTCTGTCTGTGTTAGCCTGTCTGCATACCAAGTGTATTTCTCTGTTCTGTTTATTGCCTCGTTTTTGACCTTGCCTGTTTTTCGTGTTTGTGATTGTTTGCTACCTGCCCTGACCTATGCCTGGATTATTGACTACTGCTTTTGGATTTCCTTTGTTGTTGCTGGTTGCCTGGTGTTTTGACCCTTGCCTGTTTTTGGATTTTGCAAATAAACCTGCACTTGGATCTAACCGGTTTCATGCTTATGACAAATACATTTTTGTTCATATGTTAATAGGACATGTGATTTCATTTTGAATCACACTTAACACGTTATTGACATGATCTCACATGAGGTTACAAATACTGACGTACTTTTACCTGCTGTAGAAAAAGATTATAACAGGAAAGGTTACAGTGACTTTGGGATCTCTGAAACATCTCAGCAAAAAAAATTATAAACTGCATGTCATTGATGGTTTGATAGTTCTATTGTACCATTGAATAAGATGCAACATTAAGAAAAGCTATTATGCTCTAAATTGCCCGTGATTAAAGAGCAGCAATACAGATGAGCATACGTCAGTTGTCATTGCAACACTTTAGCCAGTATGACATCATTAAGAGTTTTTACAATGTCTAGAGCAAGATTTCTTTACAGATAATTGTAAGTTTATGTAAGACCAATTACAAGAGTAAGCAATGGAGGTCTCAAGTTCCCACTAGCGAGCCAGAATCTATCCGAGATCTATTTTGGTTGAGATCGTACTATGCTTACAGTTATGCTTACAGGTTATAGAACCTGAAAGCCAGATAAATAAACTGTTAATAACACCTTAATGATGAGAAAGATCAGAGGTGACTGAAAAGACTGGTTTGAGCTAACACTAAGGCTGTGGTAGCAGTGGTAGTCGAGCTGTCTGAGGAATTCAGAAACTGTTAATCTCCTTGGATTTGAATATACAACAAATTTTAGAATTTAAACAAAATAACGTGAAGGAGAAATAAAAACTCCAATGACAAACCGGTTTCTGTATGGAAATTCATTTGTTGGAAGAGGAGGAGAATGACTAGCATTGTTCAAAAGTGACAGGAACAGTATGGTAACCCAAATAACTACACGAGCAGAAAAGTATCTCAGAACAAACAACCTGGTGTACCTTGAAGGGAATGGGCTACAATTAACTGAAGATAACATGAAAATCAGAATCTGGTTTATTCAGAATCAGGTTTATTGGCCAAGTATGTTTTTATACAAGGAATTCTGTACTGACTTTTGGTGACTCTCAAAAGTACCGACCTAAATTAACAACACTTGAGGTCAGCCAAAATGAATCTGAAGTTGCAGTGGGCTCAGGCTCACCAAATCTGTGCAGTTGAAAATGGGAAAAAACATTTGATGTGCTGAATCACAATTTGTGCTGTGAAATGCATTCGGTGTCACCAGTTTGAATTTATGAAGCCAAACTAACTCACCCTGATTCTGGCTGGTTGTGGTGGTGGTACAGTATAAGGTTGTGGTGAACACATGCACATGCACTGCCTTTAATAGCAATTAAGCATCATTTAACCCTTGTATGTTGTTCGTATTTTTGTTACTCAGCCAGTGTTCATGGGTCTGGTGACCCGCTGCATTTTTTGGGTTTTTAATTCAACACAATCAAAAATTTGATGTTAAAATACTCTACAGATGTTTACTTCATCCCAATTACAAGCAATATAAACAGCATATATGGTTAATATTTGCCCTTTATTACATCACATTTTTTAATTAAAGTGCTAATCGTTTTTTGTTGTTTTTTTAATAAAATGTAATAAAAAAAGAAAATCAAATTTAATCAAGTTATGAGTGGGAAAATGTCAACAAATTTACAAGGAAGCAAAGTTTTACAAAACTATTGATGTTTATGAATATGGGTCCCACAGACCCGAACAACATACAAGGGTTAAATATGACAATTTATCTGAATATTGTGTCTTGTACATAGTTACCCATTTTACATTGGTTCAAACCAATTGGATCAACATGCACCAACATTTTAAAGGGAAGTTTCCTTGCAGAACGCCATTAAAGTGTAGACTTCCACTTAGTATGGAATAGTTCAATTGGAAATAGCAGGAAGAAAGATATACTGTAAGGAAATAAAATGTAATAGCTCAGACCATGAAACGTTTTATTTTATTTTTTCTGTCTTTGACCTATAACACTTCATGATAAATATTCCAGCAGGGAAGGTGATATTTTGCATGAAGCTTTTAAATAGGGTGTTAAAGAAATAAAACAAATTATGCTTTTAGAGCTGAACCAAGCACACTAAATTAGACTTTCGGTTTCAAAGTGCAATGTATTTATTGTTCAGAGTGCTAGGCATTGCCAGGACACCGCATTTTATATGTCAGGATGTGAGGACAAAAAGTCACATGGTCAAAGTGAAAACATTTTTCAGAATGGCACAAAAGATGACTCAAGGGTATCGTACTTCGGATATAATAACCAAAGTCTTTCAAGTTAAAACTGTATTAATGTGAATTAGCTCATTGTAATGAAAATTGCCAGCATACAGAGATCTGGAGAAGCCGTTAAAATTTTAGATTTCTTTTTAATTTTGCACAGCGTGTGATAATTATGCACAAGTTAGATTAACTTGGTCATAAGAGAAAAGAAAAAAAAAGAGAAATGTGTCGAATTCTTAAAGAAGTATAACTAATATTGCTCTATCAAATATACTTTATATGGATTTATAATATCTAATAAAACTATTAATTATATTTATTGGTATAATGATTGAAGGGGGGCACGGTGGTTAGCACGTTCGCCTCACACCTCCAGGGTTGGGAGTTCGATTCCCGCCTCCGCCTTGTGTGTGTGGAGTTTGCATGTTCTCCCCGTGCCTCGGGGGTTTTCGCCGGGTACTCCGGTTTCCTCCCCCGGTCCAAAGACATGCATGGTAGGTTGATTGGCATCTCTGGAAAATTGTCCGTAGTGTGTGAGTGTGTGAGTGAATGAGAGTGTGTGTGTGTGTGCCCTGCGATGGGTTGGCACTCCGTCCAGGGTGTATCCTGCCTTGATGCCCAATGACACCTGAGATAGGCACAGGCTCCCCGTGACCCGAGGTAGTCCGAGGTGAGTCTTCTGCTCCTAGTATACCACCAGAGCACTCAGTAGGAATTTTAGCTTTACAGAAAGCACAAAATGGCCAAAATATGGGTGCACTTATATGTTCAAGAACTCAAAAAAACACACAGAGAGCATGAATAAAGTAAATCAAGCCCACACATTATGATTGTCCATTACACACGACCTTGTGTGTCTTAGCTGCCACTAAATTGTGCTTATAATTTATTACAACATAAAAGACATCACTATCATCAGTGATCCGGTTTATCTCGAACCGTTATACTCGGGATGGCAAGGATAGCTGTAGGGACTGTGGGATAACGTGCACACACGCTAAACTAGAGAAAAGAAAAGAAACTAATTGTAATGAAAACTTTTTTCCTCTTTCAACAACAACTGTGCAGTTTTTGAATATTTGTGGATGGAACTTTTTGGTCTCTAATAACCAGTTATATTATGTTTAATATATATTTATTTCAGTAAGGAAGATCACACGCCAGGCCGTTACCACTCCGGGGTGACAACGTCAGTCCTCTTTTACCGGCATGCCGTATTACACCACCATGGCCTAGATTCTTTTTTTTAATAAATGTTGTACATTCAGCGGTTTAAGGCTGTCCATTTTAGTTATGCTGTCATAGTCTTCTAGCAAGTTCCTGCATGAAATTTGCATCAAATTCCATCATAATCTATGATTAGAAGCATACCTATTTACTCTCTCTCTCTCTCTCTCTCTCTCTCTCTCTCTCTCTCTGTTCTGAGTTCACAGGGTGATCGCTTCATCTTTCCAGACCCACCTGATCCACCCTGATGCCTTACCCCCTGTTGGAGTCTCTTCACTTATTGCTTCACTCTTCATCAGTGAACATTTGAAAACTTCGTCAGGAAGGAATTAGTGTTACGTCTGTAATGAACTCAGAACTTACCCTGACCTATTAGTTCCTCTGGAGCTCTTTTGTATGCACAATTCTATTCGACTATAAACAGTTGTAGAAAGGACATTATTTACATTGACATTATTTCCTGTCCAGTGTCACCCAAATGAGGATGAGGTTCCCTTCTGAGTTTGGTTCCTCCCCAAGGTTTCTTCCTCATATCATCTCAGGGAGTTTTTCCTTGCCACCGTCACCTCAGGCTTGTTTATTAGAGATAGATATTAGAGATATTTAGTTCTGTTCCTATGCTTCTGTAAAGTTGCTTTGGGACAATGTGAGTTGTTAAAAGCACTATACAAATACACTGATTCAATACACATTCTAATTCAATATAATTGAATTGAAAATTGGATATTTATGGTTGAGACTTAATGCTGTGGAACAACCACAAGACCACAGCAGCATCTTCTTTCTTCTCTCTCTCTCTCTCTCTCTCTCTCTCTCTCTCTCTCTCTCTCTTTCTTAGCTTGCTCTTTTATCAAGAAGAACTGGAACTTCTCTGTTCCAAAGCACAGACACCTCACACTCAATTCATAAATGTTAAATAAATCTCTTCTAATACAGAAACACACACAAAAAAAAGCATAAATCAACATTATTTTTTTTTATTGTAAAAAAAAAAAAAAGAAAGTGTGTGTGTGTGTGTGTGTGTGTGTGTGTGTGTGTGTGGGGGGGGGGGTCACGGTGGCTTAGTGGTTAGCATGTTCGCCTCACACCTCCAGGGTCGGGGTTCGATTCCCGCCTCATGTTCTCCCCATGCCTCGGTGGGGTTTCCACCGGGTACTCCGGTTTCCTCCCCCGGTCCAAAGACATGCATGGTAGGTTGATTGGCATCTCTGGAAAATTGTCCGTAGTGTGTGAGTGTGTGAGTGAATGAGAGTGTGTGTGTGTGCCCCGCGATGGGTTGGCACTCCGTCCAGGGTGTATCCTGCCTTGATGCCCAATGACGCCTGAGATAGGCACAGGCTCCCCGTGACCCGAGGTAGTTCGGATAAGCGGTAGAAAATGAATGAATGAATGAAAAAAAAGAAAGTGATGCTTTGTTGTGATGTGTTAAATTTTACATGCGTCCACATTTAAATTCCTGTAATATTAATCATAATCTAAATGTGTCAATAACCAATAACGTAATAGAACTAACAAACGAAAATCAACCTATCACACCTTCTATATCAGAATTTAGAATTATATGTATGGACATATTCATAATATTATCATGCTTTAAATGACTAAAAAATAACAGATCACAGCGTCGGTGTATCTTTTAAGAGGAAAGCTTCAAACACGTGTGCAACTGATTTATATGTCGACTGGCTAATCTGTCATTTTTTTTTTTAATTAAGTTTGTTTTTGTCACAAATCTCCACTTAGCACAGAGAACCAAACGACGTAACACACGTGGCAGCCCGCAGCACTAGAGTGCATTTTCACATGTTTGTGTGTGTTGTTTCCCAGCCTCAGTTGACTGTTTACTAAGCCCCATGAACTCTTTTTGTTTTGATTACAAATCTGGTTTTTAGACTTTTTTGGATTTTATCTCTTGTACCCTTATACTTTATTTATTTATTTATTTTTTTGACTACGGCCTGTTTTTAAACTTGTCTTTTACACATCTTTGCCAAATGTTTTAACCCGATTGTTAACCTGTATTTACCTTTTTTGAATTTAAATTTTCCTGTTTGTTTATTCTCTGTCTCTGTGTTCCACAAAAATAGCTTTTCTTTATTATTATTTTTAATGCAGTTAATATTCAAAATTTGTAAATGTTCACACCTTGACAGATCTAAAATATTTGTCGTTCAAATGTTCTCTTTTGGTGCTTTCCGTCTTATCGGTGCCGCACTTGCAATTCCTTCCCCATAGTATGAAGGCCTCGTGTAGGTGCGATTTAAAGAAACTGATCCACCTACTAACATTTTTTATTCTGGAGAAAACTCAAATGGACACAGAGAGATCACTCCAAGCTCAGGAATGAACCCTGGACAGTATTTTGACATCATAACTTTCTAGAATATGCAAATTATTAAGAATAACAATAATAACTTAGTAGTAGTAGTAGTAGTAGTAGTAGTACAGTAGTAGTAGTAGGATCCGGTGCCAATTCCAGGTATCTGTTTTCGAGGCAGTTATGCACGCTAGATGAGTTTAGCTAGCATTTCAGATCAGCAAAATTATATTCTAATTAATAATACACTGATATTGGTATTACTTGTTTAATGAAGCAGTCACAAATCATCTGTTCAAGGTTGTGATTTATATTTTTGATAGTTCAATTGAATTCCCTGTTTATCCTGATTTATGTAGGAGCCTCGGGATCTCTCATCAGGAAGAGCGCCAGAATAAATAGGTGAATGAGACTCATCCGACCGCATTATTCATGCGTCTGCTTTGCTTATCCATGCTGTTTGTACCTTCCGCAACATAACACGACAACAGACTTTTTTTTTTTTTTTTTTGCAGTTTAATCACCAGAGAGCAAGTAATATTTATCAGCAACTGGCTTTTGCCTATTTATCAGTGCCACCTGATAAATAAGCCAGCACACAAGACACACTGTGTGTGGGACTGTTAAGCAAGGTGTTAAGAAAATAAGGCATGTATTGTTGGGAAACAGACCAAAAATGACTAAACAGCATTTTGTCTATATGTGTATGTCAATTAGGTATATATGGTATCGGAAAAAAGAAATAATTGGGGTTGCATGATGTTTAAAGTGCTGGTATACAAAGTGATAAAAAAGGCATTTGAGCTCAAATTAGAGTGTAAAATGAGTCAGACAGAGCAGAAGGGAAGAGAACGACGACATTTCTGACCTAGATAGAGCAGGGCAAAGGAAGTCAGGATTAAAAGAGGCACCGCAAGGCAACGGCAAGACTCAGAGCAGACAAAAAGAACGAAGTTCATGTCTATTCTGAGATCTCGGTCTCTATGTCTCCCTCTCTCTCAGACTTCCCCTCTTTCATCTCTAGCACTAATATGACCTCAAATGCAAAGATGAGAAGAGGAGAATGCAGTGAAAAAAAATTCAAACAAATAAAAGCGAACTGGATTTGCACTTCTGATATCGGATTATACGTGATATAATCCTAAATGTGTGTAGTGTGTCCAGCTCGAACCAGTCGCTCTATGTTTGGAGTTTCACATGTTCTCCTTGAGTCTTTATTAGTTTCCTCAGGGTATTTAGGTTTATTCCAACACCACCAAAAAATAACAGAACATGAAGTGGTGACTTTAAAATGCTCCTAGATATGTGTGTGTGTGTGTGTGTGTGTGTGTGTCCAATTTCCATCCAGCATTCCCAGGATGAACTACAGACTCACGGTAACCAAAGACACCATGAATTCTACATCTCAGATATTTGACATTATTTTGATACTAAATGCATTATTTGGAAGTCGTGGCCTAATGGTTAGAAAGTTTAACTCCTAACCCTAAGGTTGTGGGTTCGAGTCTCGGGCCGGCAATACTACGACTGAGGTGCCCTTGAGCGAGGCACAAACCCCCCAACTGCTCCCCGGACGCCGCAGCATAAATGGCTGCCCACTGCTCCGGGTGTGTGTACACGGTGTGTGTGTGTGTGTGTTCACTGCTGTGTGTGTGCACTTTGGATAGGTTAAATACAGAGAACAAATTCTGAGTATGGGTCACCGTACTTAGCCGTATGTCATGTCATTTGTCACTAGTCATACTTTTATGGTTCATAAACATTAATTATTATTTAATTGGGTCAGCTAGAAATGTAAATACTCTCACAGGCCAATTGAGCATCAGTTCTTTGGATAAAAGAGATGACACAGTGTGTGTGTGTGTGTGTGTGTGTGTGTGTGTGAGAGAGAGAGAGAAAGAGAGAGAGAGAAAGAGAGACTAGAGATATTGTGCCCAAGATTATTTCCGTCCGTATCTCAAGTTTATTTCCTACCGGTAACAACACCTTATACCCAGTATTCCCAGCAACCATGACCAGTATAGAACAGTCACTAAGTGAAATTAGAGACTCAATGCTAAATGCTAAAATAGCATAAAACAGTTTTCCTAATTAGATCCATGCTGTGAAATTGCTTGTTTATATAGATGCTGCGCTCTTTCAGCTTACTTTTCTTTTATGTCTCTGCACAGCTCAAACGTATTTGAAACAGTTTAGAGTTATTCAATCTGTGTTAGTGATCTCATTTGGAATCTCGTATTTTGCCATCGCTGTGCATATTTCAGAGAGTGATGATTAAAAGATAGGAACTGTTGCAGGAGAAAATGTCAAATTGCATCAACCGAGAGGCTCCTCTGGGAATCTGCCTGTATTTACTGAGTGTCTAATACAACCATGCAGTGAAGTCTGCTCTAGTTTCAGAGTTGCATTCAATTGTTCTTATGTGAGATTTTGATTAATAGGGCAGTTTTTTTTATGTATGTTTACAGTACAAAGGTATGGACAAATCATAAATTCACTAGCTAGTGCATACGTAACTCGAGTAGGAAATTTCACAGGAGCTTTAATTTGGATTTATTGGGATTGTAAATTTGTTTATATTTTTAAAAATTTGAATTAAATAATTAAAAATAACTGTATATCAAACACCTTAAGCAGTGATGAAGTTTTAGTTTTTTTATTTTATTTATTTGCATGTAGGGGCATTTTGGTGTAAAACAAAGAGAGAGAGAGAAAAAAAAGTGAGAAAACTTACTTTCGCTCTTCTTGTGATCTTCAGGTAATAAGAACCCTGAAACCCTGTTGACGCTGAAATACTCCAAATATTTCATAAGGGTTCATTTTTTTAAGTGACTTGGTTGAGTGAATGCTACCAGACAATATCTTTGCTTGTTTGTTTGTTTAAGCTATAATACTGCTAGAAAAGTATGTTTCAGGAATCTAATTAATAATTTTTTTCAGGTCTGAATAATACATATATATATATATATATATATATATATATATATATATATATATATATATATATATATATATATATAGTAAGTTAAATAAATAATCTAATAATATATAAATAAACACACACACACATACTGTATGTATATATACTTTTATATATATATATATATATATATATATATATATATATATATATATATATATATATATATGTGTGTGTGTGTGTGTTTATTTATGTATATATTATTATATTATTTATTTACACACATATATGTATATATACTTATATATACGTTCATTTACTCATTAAAGAGGCCGGTAATTTAGAATGACACGATTAATTAAAGTCAATTAGTGAAACAGATGGTCGATTCCTTGGTAGGGAGCGAGGGAGTTTATCATTAATTGTTGTGATGCTTAGTCAGTAATTACAGCAGCCTGTGGAGGCACATAGAGGACCAGATAGGGAGGAACATCGCAAAGAACTTTCTAAAAAAATGACTCGCTGTGTTCAAATCTATGCCGTTATATCACTTTATATCAAGTTAATTAGCAAGCAGTATTTTTCCTTTATATTCTGTTTGTGTGTGTGTATGTGTGTGTGTGTGTGTGTGTGTGTGTTTGTGTGTTAGATCAAATTAATTACCACAAATTTTTTAAAAGTTCAGATGTCTGTGATTCTGTGAATGTTTGCATGTGTTTGTTTTTAAACTTTAGTTGTTGAAAATTAACTCTCCAGCACACAAAGCAATCTTATAAAAACTTTATCAAGTTAGAAATACGCTTGGCGTTGTTCAAACCACTCGTAATTGCGTATAGGAATACATTGCATTTGTCTGCAGATGGCTTTATTGAAGTCTATACGCTATTCTTTAATCTAGTTATTGAATCGCTGTGATATGATTTCCGTCCTGCTTCACAGTCCTTTCTGTCACAGATGAGATGTTATTCTCTCCTGTTTATTTTTTCTCCTCCTCACATGCTCAATTTCAATTCTGGCTTGTGCAGGCCTGCTCAATTCTAAGCTCTGGGTTTACAATAACAGCGAAACATATCAGCTGCCACATCCAAATTTGAAGTTTATTAGCAAGACGTCAGAGCCATTATAGATATTTCATCCTGTCAGAAATGAAAGACCGACTCTCACATTGAGGGCAGATGGAGGTTCTGGCTTTGAGGAGTATTCATCAGCAGCGGAAAGACAGTCATTTCCAAGAACTGTTTTGTTTATGATTATTATTATTATATTACTTTATTAACATGGAATAAAGCATGAAATTGCTGTGTTCACAGAAACTCGATATATAAAAGCATATAGACCTATTGACATTTTAGTGGGAAAATAACAAAGTTAATTTGTTTTCTAGCTGAAATTATATAAATAGAAGAAATGTCGCATTTTCATTACAGATAGATGACGTGACTTGTGCTGAAAGAATCTATACATTTACTGGGAGTATCCAAAACATACAACGTTAACAGGATAAAGAAACATTTTCTTTTTGTTCTGCTCCTAGTTTCCTAAACCCGACAGAGGCAACTGTAGTAAAACCCTTACAACTTTTTTTTTGTCTTTTAATGTTTATTTTTAAAGGTAAAGTATGCTACAATAAGATGAATTGGTACAATACTGTAGCTTTCTAAGTGCTATAGTTTTTATTTTAGTCTATGTTTTACATAGCAAATACGTAGTTGCGAGGAGTATTTTACCTATTATTTAAATGTCTGTAACCTTTACTTTACAATTATTTATTTATTTATTAAATTTACAATTATTTAAGCTATTTATTAACGCTATATTCCTGGAACATAAACTGCGCACCAATCATAGAAACCTCCAGTAAGACATGGAGTCTCTCTACATCCTGCAACACCTTTTAAATAAATAATTGTACATCTTAAATTTGCATTTTCATAGTGGCTTATCTGTTTATGTTATAAAATATTAATCGCACCGAACAGTAATAACCACTTATTAGTTTAACCGACTGTAGTTTTATTCCTTTCTCTTTCTGTTTTTTTTTTGTTTGTTTGTTTGTTTGTTTTTTTTTCACTTTTAAGCTAACCAGTACCGTAATCATATTTAACCTATTATTCTGAATATATTCAAGAACGAAAACTTAGTTGTATCATTGATTTTCTATTTTTCTACAGAGTGGACTGAGAAAAGTTGTTTACACAAATCCATAACTGTCAGACCTGCAGAACTGTTCTTTCATGAAGCCACATATTAGGGCAAGAGCTGCCTTACGATTCTGCTGAAAGTAGGTCATATAAAGCCTGTGGTCTCTCTCTCTCTCTCTCTCTCTCTCTCACACACACACACACACACACTCTCGCACACACAGAATATTGTTTCATACAGGTTTCCTCTCTCCGTTATGCAAAAGAACATTACAAGACTGTTGGAAATAAATGAATAGCGTGGGATTTTAGAAAAGCATAACTGCAGGGATGACTTTTCATCTTCACATTTTATTTGACTTGCTCAGTCATGTCTATATGGCCTGTGAGTGCAAAACACATTAATAAACAGAAAGTCCAGCAGCAAAGCCAAACAGGGCAGCAAATTTAAAAGTATATCAGCATTAATCCTTAGGAGTCTAAGGCATGTTTTTCTTTTGTTTGCTTTTTTTTCATCCTGGAGATGTGTTGACATGCACTATAATTTGCTCTTATTTTAGTTACTTATGGAATATTAAACCTTTTTACCAGTACATTGGTGTCCCATACTGCTGGCAGAATATTATTTTATAAATGGATATAAAGGCATATATGTATATACTTAGGCATCTCAGAGAGCAGAAATGGGTTTAATATCACTCTTGGCTTTGAAGGTACGTATAAACATTTGTGTGTAAAAAAAAAATAAACGTTTCAATTTTTTTTTTATCTTATTTAAGCACAAATTTTGAAAAAGAAAATTGATTTAACAAGTAAAAATGTTGCACCTACTAGGCTAGAGAAAAGCATAAAAAAAACATAAATACTTACACCACAAATTCATGAAGCCCTAAGTGTTTACTTTCATATGTGGCATTAAACTCTACTGTGTAGTTTAAGATGACAAAGAAATTCACTGTTAAACATGAACACAAAAAAATAGGTGCAAATTCCAATTTTTGGCTTAAACATTTCTGATTAAAAAATAAATAAATAAAAAATGAAGGTCAAAATCATTTAATACTGTGTTACAATATGAAAATGAAATCAAGATGTTTGTAATTTTGAAAATGAGGTTTAAATGTTGTTTGAAAGGTCATTTTAAAAGTTAAAAATTAAAAAATTAAAAATTAGGATTAATTAAAAAAAGGACACATAGGGAGAAGATAGAGCCATAAAAGACATATGAACTATATTTTCACAAGACATTTTAGTAGCTACTAAATTATGTAAAGCAGAGTCTTTGTTACAAAACATTGTTAAAACCATCTACACTTAAAGGAAATGAATGTTTACCGAACGTGTTTCTTGCTGATTGGACACGACACATGACCACACCATGGAAACAGAATTGCACTTTGTTGCAATTCTGTTATCTAATAAGAATAAAGAAATACATTTAATGTCAAGTTACTTATCGTTGCTGTCGGGCGGAAACCTCGTATGTCCTAAACCGCTATTTTTCAGGAAATTAAAAAAAACGCTGTACCTTATCTGCAGTGCGCAGGGTTTAGTCCGCGTTGCAGTGGATTGTCTTGCGCTAAATTCCTCCCCTCAGACGAGCACCAGAACAAGATTTTTTTTCTTTGAGCCCAGTGTTTTGAAGACATTTACCTCAGAAGACGTGTTGATTCGTTGCGACTCTTATTAAGGAGAAATATGCCGCGAATCTCTCCCGCGGAGTGAGGAAGAAGTGGACAGTTGAAGTGTCCAATGGAGTTATGAGATTTGCGCTCAAGCTATTTTCAAGACTTTAGATTGGTTAATAACTTGTAAAAATAACAGACCCACGTGGGGACTGACCAATAGCATCGATATGTGAAAAATATGAAATTGACCAAATTTGGACATACGAGGTTTCCGCCCGACAGCGACATTATGTTTTTCTACTGAGGAATAATAGTTTCTTCCTTTAGGCAGATTTTATCATGTGTATGATGGAGTGCAAAGTTGACAGCATATCTAATACACATCATATGGATCCACTTCATGAAAAAAAAGCACAAATATAAACAGTAGATTAATTTAGGCTTAAGTTTTATCTAGCTGTAAACATCCTCCAGCTCTCTGCTTTCTGCTTTCTCTCTGTTTTGGTGTGTTTTTGCTGTGTTTTTGGTGTGTTTTAATGTCAGGTGTCTGAATTTGATGATTTTTTTTCTTTGTTTTTTTTTGTTATTGGTGTGATTTTGTTTTGTTGTGTTTCTAAATTTGATGTTGTGTTTTTGATTTCATTGTGTTTTTGGATTTGCTGTCATAATCTTTTAAGATTTTTTTCAAATTTTCTGTGATTTTGTTCCTGAGCCTGGATAAAAATGGGAGGGTTGAATCAGGAAGGTCATCCGGGGAAAAACCTGTGCAAAATCTAATATGCGAACCATGTGAGCTGCTGTGGCGACACTGTACAGGGAGGAAGGAATGCTTGCTAGCTTGCAGTGATTTTGGTACTATCTTTGTGTTTGTTGTTTCATTGCTGTGTTTTACTAATTTACTTTGTTTTTTTTTTGTTTTTTTTTGTGGGTTTGGTTTGCGGTCATGATATTGGGTTTTGTGCCATGTTTCTAAATGATATATTTGTTTTTGGTTTTCCTGTCAATTTGCCAGTTTCATATTAATCTAGTACTTAATTAAAGAAACGCACAGTAGTTATTATTACAGCTATATTGCAACATAAATTATTAAAGGTTTAATCCACTTGCAGATTAAACTGCTTCTTCTTTTTTTTTTTTTTTTCACTTATTTCCCCTAACTGTCTGTCTTTTATTTACCCAGGTGAAATCTCAGTGCTTAGGAACTTCTGCCCATGTTTTGTTTTGGTCTGCTGCTCACAACAGTTTCTCTTTGGATGGGCAAGCATAGGTTTTATTTTATTCAGAGCAAATGACATCCCCTGAGCAAATTAGATGAAAATTCCATTTGTGTCAGGGGAAATACCATCTGTGCCAGGGTTGTTTATCCTGAGAAATATCTGCATTGATTGTGATGCGACTATCGCTATTGGCTTTAAACATCATGATGAAAACAGAATTAGTACAATCAAATCTAAAGAAGTTTCTGTATCCAGAGTTTATCCCAGTAACAAATGGACACATCCTGATTGGGAATCTAATCCAACACAGAATTGGAATTGCAAGGCAATGTATTTTCAATCATTTTTAAAAGGTATTTGGAGTAAAAATAACAGCACAAGCAGATTGTTCTAAAAAGCCATTTTTGTTATTGACACACATTTGTGGTTAATTGGGTATGAGTGTGTTTATTCTGTAATAAAGGGATTTGGAACAAAACCTGCACCTAGTTTTGTAGTTTTTAATGTCTGCTAATGAAACTGGGGAAATTTTAACAAAGCTAAATCATCAACATTTCCAAATTTTTTATTTTTAAACTTATTTTGATTTCAATATTATTATCATTATAATTATCGATAGGGGGCACGGTGGCTTAGTGGTTAGCACGTTTGCCTCACACCTCCAGGGTCGGGGTTCGATTCCCGCCTCCACCTTGTGTGTGTGGAGTTTGCATGTTCTCCCCGTGCCTCGGGGGTTTCCTCCGGGTACTCCGGTTTCCTCCCTCAGTCCAAAGACATGCATGGTAGGTTGATTGGCATCTCTGGAAAATTGTCCCTAGTGTGTGATTGTGTGTGCGAATGAGTGTGTGTGTGTGTGCCCTGCGATGGGTTGGCACTCCGTCCAGGGTGTATCCTGCCTTGATGCCCGATGACGCCTGAGATAAGCACAGGCTCCCCGTGACCCGAGGTAGTTCGGATAAGCGGTAGAAGATGAATGAATGAATGAATGAATAATTATCGATGAGTATCAACAATTATACTTGTTTTTGGTATTTAAAAAAATGTTAACAAAGGATTCCTACATAGTACTTTGTGACTGTAAGCATTGATAAGTTTAAAAGCATGTATCTGTGAGCATGTCAGTCATCCCACTACTGGTTACCATAGTAACTAGCATTCCACTTTACATCAATTCGGTTTTCTTGCCGATTTGGCGTTTGTATTTAAAACTCAGCAGAATATTTATGCAATGTTTCATATATACAAGATGAAGAAGCAGCAAATGCTCTTTGCCACTGATCATGTACGCTCTACTGTCAAGATAAACTATGATTAAGAGAAGTTGTTTCAACTTCGCCCAAATCCAATCTCTAATGGTTGCTGTAATTTGTCAGCTCTCATTAAAAATAAACGATCTCCGATTTCTTTGTTATTGTGAGTTGCTGTATGCATGAACATAGCATTATGCGTGTCCTCTAGGGGCAGTCACAAGAAACGTATCAGATATAACAGAAATAAACAACTAAGAAAAGCCTGAACAAGGGAAAGTACTGTGTTTAAATGTACAGAATATAAACAGAATTCTAACACTGACTTAAAAAAGTCACCTTGCACGATCAACTAAAAACCAAGTCATTTCTGTCTACACTTGTGGATTCAGCAATATGAGTTTCATGAGTCCATCAGAAAGAGAAAAATAAACAGAGAGAGAGCGAGAGAGAGAGAGAGAGTAAAATGTGTGAACTTGCAGGATTAAACTGCCCATTGTAATGAACTACAGCTGTTATAAAGTGTCACACTTTATATTTAAATCTAACACTAGATTGCAAATGAAGTTTCCCGTAAGTAAATATATTAAACGATAATGTGATCGGATCGTTGTGTGTGAAGCCAGCATGAAACTCTGTGGAAAAAAAACCCAAGTCATTCATGTTGTTTATATATTCTAGCTGTTCATTGCGGGAGTTTCGCAGAGAAGAAATCTTATTAAAGACACCAGTCTGAGAAACAAACAGCGTGAGTATATCTAAACTAATGTTCACAAAGCATCTGTCATCTGTTTCTGACGCAATCTGTTTTTTGTTGTTGTTGTTTTTGATTTTTTTTTTTTAATGACTACACTTCTGAGACATTTACAAAACAGCTCATCTAAATATTTGCAGGTATAGAAACATCAGAGTTTGGCACAACATCATAGGAGGACTGCGAGCTAGCATGCTAGTAATAACCATGCTTGGTCCTGCATGGGTAGCTTATGAAAGGTCACCACTATACCCGATTTTATAATTGCATTGTAATCCAGAGATCCTGAAATAGACTATCGTTCCAACCCTAGTGAATCCCGGCTTTGCACCAGTTTGCTGAAATTCCTTTTCATTATTCAGTGGCCCACATGACTGCTTATATTCTTGTTCAATATCCATTTATACACGAAGGTCAAGTGGTTCCACTGAACTATAAATAAGCCAGCGTTTGATATGGCAAACCGTAGATTTGTGGAGGTCTACGTTTCTGATGATGGTCTACGATGGTCTGTGTTTCCACTATTTATTCTCTGAGTTAATTTCACTGTAGTTTATTAAGTATTATAAGTATTACATATGCACATATGTTTTGATCTGAAAATGTTGTTTCTCAAACAGATCAGGAGCTTTTGATTATGTTCACGGCAAATATCAGAATGGGGAATAAAATCTGATCTTAGTCACATTGACCATGGCATGAAAGTCAGTGCCAGTCAAGCTGTTTGAGAATTTCAGAAATCTTCTTGGATTTTCCCACACAAGATTCTTTAGAGTTGTAAAGAAGAAGAAAAAACTCCAGTATGAATGAGTATAAATGCCTTGGTACATGGAAGAGATCAAAGAAAAATGGATACTCCTGGTCAAGCTGACAGAAAGGATATGGTAGCTCAAATGAACACCAGCTATAAATGTGGTGAACAGAAAAGCATCTCAGAAGTCACACTGAAATGAAGTGTGAGGTGGATGAGCTGCAGTAAGAAGACTACATCAAATTCCACTCCTGTGAGAGAAAAAACAGAATCTGGAGCTGGATCGGAAAAAGACCAGATGATGTGTGAACCTACTGTATATCTGAATGATGTCAAGCATTGGACTGATTAGCTAATATACATTATAAATGCAGGTATACAGTACTTTCTAAGAAAAATGAACACTCTGTGTGTGTCTGTGTCTGTCTGTGTGTCTAAGTGTCTGTCTGTGTGTCTAAGATCCGTCTCATCCAGAAAATGAAGTACCACAGAGGGCTCTTAAAGTACTCCTTGAACTGCTTTTCACTGCAATTCATTTCATTATCTCTAACTAGGTAACCTACCAAGAATATGAAGCATATATCCTTTCCTTACATTTTACTAATACACTATTTAAAAACCACTCTAGGGATTTCTTTTCATCCTTACGGATAGCCGCAGGGCATAAAGTATATAAAATAGCATACTCTATTCCTTCTGTTGTCTCTGCAGTCAGTGTGGTTATTAATCTAATGTGGTTATTTAGTAAAATAAGAGATTCAATTGAGAGTAGGCAATTGAGAACTAGGTAATATTTTGAATGATATGAAAAATGCATGAGAACAAGTTCAACCCGGATGGCAAAGGCCGCATCCAATTTATTGTGTTTGAATACTCTTATATTTTTTTGTAGCAAAAATCCCTTATGAAAAGGAGAAAGGAATCTATGGGTCTCAAAATGGGAAGCCTAAAAGGACTTCTTGATATAACTTCTTAAAAGATGCCAACCTGAGAATTCTGATTAAGGCTGCAGGAGCATGCTGTGTGAATTCATTCGGCCAAGGCAAGGTTTTTCTTAGAATGAACTGATGCGTATAGTAATCCTTAGTGCATCAGGATATAATGAAGCATATACCCTAACAGCCAACTGAGCCATATAAGAATAGGCATTAATAATGATAATAGGCATGATGATCATCTTGCAGGAGGTTGATTCGTTCAAACACGCACTAAGCACTGTGGCCCAAGTTAATAAAAAATGTGCTCATCAAAAATACATTAAAAATCAAAATGGCTGCTTTAGAGATTTTTTTTGTCTGGTCATGTTGTAGAATAAATAATTTCATAAATAAATACATTTATGAATAAATAAATACATTTAATTTGATCACTACTTTCAGGGAAACATATACAACCATATACTATATGTCCCACCCCGAAAGGTGGGTTTTGGTCTCCAGTAGTACCCCATTTGTAGTAAACATCGATTGCCAATTTGGCTGTGCATCATTACTTATCACTTTCCTATCTATGGCTCAGAGGAAAAAACATGTTCAAAAATAATTGCTATTTATTCATGTTGAAGAGGGAGAAGTTTGTACTTGGTTATGTTCATAGGATAGGCAGCTCCTGCTGAGGCACCAGCAGATAATTAACCTAAATGGGGCTCTTTGTCAGATTGAGCGACAACATGAGTTTGTCTTTTGGCTACTGTCAATATTTTCGCTAGTGCCTGATAAGCTACTGTAGGAGTGTATCTCGAACACTTCTGTCTGTTGTCTTTAGTGAGTCAAGCAAGTGAGTTTTAGTGAGATTCTGTTACATAATATGTTAATTGCAACACTAATATTTCTTAATTACTCATATGTATATATTAGTATATATACTTAATTGTTTGTTATGTGCTAAAAAGTAGTGCATCCATGTATTTGTCATTATTAAACCATTAATCTGATTATAAAACAGGAATTTGCCAGCAATTACAATCCTAAATTTCATCAAAAACAAATTTCATTTGTTGAATGTCTATAGTTTAATTAAAGGTTAGGGAATGTCTATGAGACAAGTTCCTGTCATCACTATAGGCACTTCCTTATCAACCTTCAGTTTCTTTCTTGAAGATTAAAAAAAAAAAACGGAGCAACGCATTGAATATGAAGACTTCGTTCATATGTGTTTACAAGTTCTAAAAGAAAGTTTCATCATGTTTTTATTTAACATTTTAAAATCCATTTGTTTATTATTATTCTTATATTCTTATAGTTTGTGTCAGTCATAAAAGTCCCTGTGTATGAGTTGATGCTGTTAGTATAGCAATGACAATGTATATGATAGATAGATAGATAGATAGATAGATAGATAGATAGATAGATAGATAGATAGATAGATAGACATTGATATAAAACTATAATTTATGTTATAACTGGAACTACATTTATAGCTGTACTGTTACATAAAAAGAAAAAAAAAAAAAAATATATATATATATATATATATATATATATATATATTATATATATATATATATATATATATATATATAGAGAGAGAGAGAGAGAGAGAGAGAGAGAGAGTATTTATTTTAATATATATATATATATATATATATATATATATATATATATATATATATAATAAACTGTATATAATAAATACTCTATAATAAACTATACAAACATCATTCTTAAACATTAAATTTCATTAGTATTCTATTTTGTTATGATATTGAGGTCTTAATGCATATTGCCTATTAGAGTGCTGCTGACTTTGTGTCATTTTAATGCTTCATAGTAAATGTGACATGTCTGATCCCCTGGTCATTTCTCCCTAACATGGAATGTTGATTAAATTGACCAGTTAAGCTGCTGCAGTAAGCACAGCTGACACAATGCCATGTTTAAATCAAACATTGGTGTTTGACTAAAGGAAAGAAAAGTAAAGTTCTATTAAGTATGGAGGCCCTTGAGGCACTGACACGTTCCACACTGACGTGAGTCGAGGGGACGCAACATCTCGGGTCGGAAACAAGAGACCAGATGAGAGAGCAGAGGGAAATGAAAACACTCCACAAATTGCTGTGAGCGTCAGTTTTTTGCCTGCTCATTTGTGCCCTTACACACTTCAGTTCCTACTTTTCCCAGCACTTGTTAATTATGCCAAGCCTAATGTGTTCTGCTGCATGCCTCATTTGCTATGCAGTGCAGCATACTGCTTCACCCAGGCAGAAAAGGAAGCGCCCTTTTGAGATACCACCACACGTCCTCAGAGACCGTAACTGGCCCAAAATGAATGCTTTCAACAAAAGAAATGGTGGCAGATGGGTGGGAAAAGTGAAGCATCCTCTCAAAAGCCAAGTCTAATAAAATAATAAAATCTTTTCGATAGAGGACTTGGATTGTGGAGGAGATGAGGACAGAGTCCTTGTCAAGAACAGAGTTCTAGGCTATTTCAGCTGACCCATTTCTCTGGGGAGAAAAGACCTTTCGTCTGTCAAGTGTTGCCTGCTACAGCATGATATATTGGTCAGTCTAGGCTATTGAATCTCAGAAGGAGATTTTCATCTCATCCCTTTCAGACTGCTAGAAAACAGAAACATTCAAGAAGTTTGATGAGAGCAGGGGAGTAAAATGTGGTCAATTAACAATAGAGGATTTCTCTAAATGCCTGATTTAATAGTCAAACAATTCATTTTTTTTTTTTTTTTTTTTTTTATAAAATTCTATTAGGACACTAATGGATCATTGTTATGCCCAAGTGATCCATTGAGATAAATTACAGCGTGTCAAAGACACTGTTGGAAACCGATTACATGTTAGTTGACTGAATTAAACACACTCATGCGTCATGCTTAAGGCACAAGAAGGAAAAAAATAGCTTTCCAACTCAGCCATGCAAGATGAATGTGGTGACTAACAGCTTGTGATCAGCTTGTGTGTTGGTTTTTTTTGGTATAACTAAGGGCCATTTGTGTAGCAAATTGTCAATGCTGTGATACAGAAAAACGACCATCACATCCTTTAATTCTTTCTTGATCTTTAACTAAAGGGAAAATAGAGAAATGCCTTCTAGAGGAATGCTGCATGAGCATTTCACCCGAGAAATCTTTCGAAGCAGATTAATTATGAGGCGGCACCCGAGGGTTGGCAAACAGGTGTGCTGGCGTATCGAATCATTAAAATATTTACATTTAAAACCTATCCTGAATGACTTGCACATTAATATTATAATCAGTCATTTAATTTATGATTAAATTTTGAGTTGACTGTATTTATTTATTCATTCATTCTTTCATTCATCTTCTACCGCTTATCCGAACTACCTCGGGTCATCTCAGGCATCATCGGCCATCAAGGCAGGATACACCCTGGACGGAGTGCCAACCTATCGCAGGGCACACACACACTCTCATTCACTCACGCACTCACACACGACGGACAATTTTTCCAGAGATGCCAATCAACCTACTGTAACGACGGGAAACAGAGCGGACCCAAACGCAGGATAGCATAAATCATAATAGGGTTTAATAACTGAAAACATGAAACAGGACGCAGACTAGACAGGACAAATCACAGTAGATGCCGCGCTGCACGAAGCAACGCGGCACAGTTAAATACAAGAAGACAATGACACAATAAGGATCAGGTGTGAAGACAGGGAGGAGCAGACGAAGGCGGGGCAGACACGTGACGAGAAACAAACAGATGCACGTGGCCAGAGTCCGGGCAGAGTCCTTACAGAGCCCCCCCCCAAGGCGCGGCTCCCGACGCGCCAATCCGTCCAGGCAGTCCCGACGGACCCGGGAGGGGGGAGCAAGGCACACGGCGAGGCAGGTGGGGGGAGCAAGGCACACGGCGAGGCAGGTGGGGGGAGCAAGGCACACGGCGAGGCAGGTGGGGGGAGCAAGGCACACGGCGAGGCAGGTGGGGGGAGCAAGGCACACGGCGGCGCAGCCAGAGAGGGCCGAGCGACGTCCACAGCCGAGCTGAAGGGCAGAGCGACGTCCACAGCCGAGCTGAAGGGCCGAGCGACGTCCACAGCCGAGCTGAAGGGCCGAGCGACGTCCACAGCCGAGCTGAAGGGCCGAGCGACGTCCACAGCCGAGCTGAAGGGCCGAGCACAACCCCAGACGCACCCCGGCCAGATCCACCCCCAAAGTCCAGGAAAGGGAGGGCGGGAGGGAAAAAAAATAAATCCTCCACAAAACAGGGAAGTCCAAAAACAGGAAAAAACACAGGCCTGCGACACCCCCCGCGGACAGGAAGTGGGGCGACGTTCTCCACGGAAACCAAAAGTGAAGCGACGCCCCCCACCGGAAAGTGCGGGGCGATGTCACAGGACACTGAAAAAACAAAACAAACCTTGGGCTGGCGACATGGTCCGCAACCAGGAAGTGAGGCGGCGCCCCCCGCGAAAAAACCAAAAGCGAGGCGGCGCCCCTCACCGAAAAAATGCGGACCCACGTCGCCAAACGCGCCAAGTCCAGAGGGGGAAAAAAAAACAAACACGAAAAAAGTACTCCCCGTTTAGCCGGTCCAAGTAGCTGCTATCCCGCTGGGTCCTCATGTGGCGGCATCTTCTGTAACGACGGGAAACAGAGCGGACCCAAACGCAGGATAGCATAAATCATAATAGGGTTTAATAACTGAAAACATGAAACAGGACGCAGACTAGACAGGACAAATCACAGTAGATGCCGCGCTGCACGAAGCAACGCGGCACAGTTAAATACAAGAAGACAATGACACAATAAGGATCAGGTGTGAAGACAGGGAGGAGCAGACGAAGGCGGGGCAGACACGTGACGAGAAACAAACAGATGCACGTGGCCAGAGTCCGGGCAGAGTCCTTACACCTACCATGCATGTCTTTGGACCGGGGGAGGAAACCAGAGTACCCGGAGGAAACCCCCGAGGCACGGGGAGAACATGCAAACTCCACACACACAAGGCGGAGGCGGGAATCGAACCCCCAACGTGCTAACCATTAAGCCACCGTGCCCGTTATTTATTTATTTATTTATTTATTTATTTATTTATTTATTCTTTTCAATACAAGTTCTTCCTTTGTTAAGTTGGTCATTTTTCACTTTAGTTAATAGTTCCTTGTCTTACCCACAATGCCGCCTGACTACCTCCTGATATCAGCACCAGTGGGAATTCACTTCGACCTCAAGATAGCAATACATCAGTGCTTTAGTTCTTTAATCTGTCCAACTCTCTCACATCTTCATGTTTACATTTCACTGGGACTTTCAGTTCAATCTTTGCATCAACATGGCCACTACATCTGCGGTGAGTAATATGCCCTTCTGGAGTCGTTACACAGATCCCAGCTATTTTTAATTTGGACATTTCCTGTTCTGTTTGAATAATTGCAATTTATTTCACTCTATAGCAAAATAAAAAAAAGAATTAACACATTCTTGTGTGCCAAAAGTGTTAAATAAGCCTAAAATGTGTCATGATTTTGGTAGAGTTTAGTAGGCAGACTACTTAGTTATAATAATCTTCTGCATGTCAGGTTTTACTTGGCTCTTGTTAGCATTTTTTCCCCAATTATTCATCCTAAAAGCAATAAGAAATATATCAAAAATAAACCCACAAGGACACTTAAAGAGTTCCATTATGTGTCGCTTTCTCAGGGGTGCAACTGTATTCGTATTTCAGAAAATAAGTGTGGGCGCTCGACACTCAGGCAGGTTTATCATAAATCATTATTCATAAAGTGTCGGCCAGGAAATCACGTCTAACCCCCCACCAAAAAAAAAAAAAAAAAAAAAAAGAAAGAGACAGCAACTTTTCTCACCCGCTTGCCGTTGTCCAAAAGGCTCGGGAGGCTGGCTGCCTTCCAAGCCTCAGTGGAAAGAAACTATTGATAGGGAGAGAACTCCCACAGTTCCCTGCTTCCTGTGTGCACAATGCCCACTGAGACACTCGCCCCCATCTTCAGGAGCGTTTGAAAAGACTAAAAGAAACTTTTCTATTTCTCTCCCTATTTTTTTATTTTTTTATTTTTATTTATTTATCTATTTATTTTATTTCAAAAGAGACGCATAGAGCTGCATGGCTTTTTTGTGGCCTTCTGACCATCCGTAATCTTAGCTCAGGTTTGATTCTGAAAGAGACCGGTGACAGAATGTCAGGTCTGGGATTGAATCCAGCCATGTAGGAGATAAGAAGCAAGAATATCAGAAGCAGTCTGTGTAGAGCTTTGAAAACTGTACCATCTGTTAAAGCACCAAATGTCAAAGTGCCAAATGTGGGCAGGTGAAGATCTCCTAACCCTTCTTCTGTCATATAGTAAAGAACATAATAAAGAAATACACTACAGAAGAGATCACTACAGAATTTGAACACATATTGTGTGTGAACGTGTAACAAAAGCTGTGTTTAGTCAAGACATGAATGGATTTTTAACGTTTTCGGCCGTGTGTTATTATTTTTCAGTGAAATGCACAACAAATGTAAATGAACTTCTTTCTACAAAGCGATATATTTATTTTATTGTTTGAAATCTATATTTCAACCATAAACATTTATAATTGTGCTTGTGTGTCTCAGGTATTCTCCTTTATTGCTCTGGGTGTAAAACTTACAGTATAACTAAAAATACGAGTACAGACAAGACAGCAAAAGATAAAGACTATGCAAAGACATCAAACATGAACCATAACAGTGAGCTACATCGCAGCCAGAAATTACACAGTGAAGCAAAAAAAATAAATAAAAACTAGGAACCTGGAGTCAGTGATTAGTGCCATAAGACATGCTGAGGCTGATGGGAAGTGTAGTTTAGCCTTATAGCTCTACCTTGTCACCGTGATACGTTGTAAGCTGGTAATATCAATCTTGAATATTTGTATGCTAATAATCTTTGTATATAATAAACTCTTGGCACTATATTTCTTATGTGCTGTAAAGCTGCTTTGAGACAACGTCCATTATTAAAAGCAATATGCAATAAAATTGAATTGCATTGAATTGAATACTTTGTTAGAAATGTATAAAATCTTGTAATGCATCATAAATTAATTAAATAATTAGAATAATTAACATGTTAATTATTCCCATACATAAACATACTGTCTTACAGCTTATAATGTGAAGTATTTGAACATACTGTTTATTTTCCATTAATAAAAAAATATATATTTTTGAATGTTTATAACTTTTTGTTTTAATTAGTGTTAATAGTGTAAATAGTAATTAGGTAGTAGAGCTCCTTTCTAATTATAAACAGGTGGTTATTACTTTATTGTTAGTTTATTTTATATGGGTTCTTTTAATGGATATATTTATTATTATTATATGACAATAAAAAATACACGTGTTTTATAAGTTATAAAGTATTATCTATTATCAGCACATTATTGAAAATGTATGACTAATTCTAAAAAAATTATTTGTTATATTGCTGTTTCAACCAGCTGGTTATATGTCAGCAGGATAGCACATAAAATCATACAGATACTGGTCAAGAGCTTCAAAGAGCTTTATCAAAAAATAAATAAATAAAATAATAAAAAAAATAATAATAAAAATAAAAAACTAAATAAATGAATATATATATATATATATATATATATATATATATATATATATATATATATATATATATATGTATATATATATATGTATATATATATATATAGGAATACACTTACAAATTACAGAGCTGGTAAAGATAATTCAACAATCATAACTATTAATACGTGTGTGTGTGCTCAATGGTGATAGGCTTCAGATTCAAGGATAAACCAGTTACTTTAATATTAATTGATTTAATTATGTAATCATATTTATGATGCTTTTTGTTTAATGTTTTGAATGAAGTGGCACTATGATACACTTGCTAGCATTAACACCTCACAGCTCTAAAATCCATGGTTCAATCCTGCGCCTTGGTTACTGTAAGGAGTTTTGCATATAATTCTTCAGGTCCTTTTCTTTCCTTGAACCTTCTAAAAATGCCATTAACACGATTGGATACAATACATTAGATGTGAATGTGTATTTGAAGATGTGTGACCTGGCATTACATCGCATCACAGTTTGTATTCGATGCTTACTGAAAATTAATGGATGGTTGGATGGATAGATAGAAAGAAGTATGAATGGAATTGAACTCCAACCACAGAGGTGTGAGTTAACCATGCTAACCACTAAGCCACATCAAAATATGATATCACACATAGATCAAAGACTGATATACAATCAAAGATCATTTTATTTCTTTCTAGAGACAAATTAAATAAATACAAAGAATTTAAAAGCCAATAAAACAAGAATATTTCGATCAAATTATTTTTTGGAAGTTTTATTGGAAGCATATAATAGGAAACACTAGCAAAATCTGACTATATTAAAAACACTTTCTCTTGCTAAGATGTCATTAGTATGCAGGGTTGTATGTCACATTTTGCATGATTTCAAGGTCTTTTTTCATCATACTTATCTTCTAGAGTTGCCAAGTCAGTGAATTTTATCGAACTCATTAGCAAACCAAAAATACAAACTCAGCACTAAATTTACACATGACCAAGTCGAATCTGTAGTCAACATCTAATCGAGCTCATTCATCCTTTCAGTCTACACATTACTCTCCTTCTATTGCACTGATATGACACTGATCCATGGTGTAGAATCACGAGAGAAACCATGTAATGTACAAGCGAGACGGTGCCAAGCTGAGGCTGAGCTGCTTTGTCCCTGTCCTTATGTTCCACTCCAGGCCTATCGCTCACTTTCAGTCATCCAACAGGCAGAATTGGATAAAGACAGGAGCTGCGATCAGTTGTCCATGGAAAATGGAGCCAGCTTTGGAGCTCTTGTCTCCTGCCATGACAGCAGAAGGTCCACTGGCAACACAGGTCACTCAGATGGTCTGGTGAAAAGAGAAAATGGAGGTTAGATAAAGTGCTGTTGGTACATTGAGAAAGCAGAAGAGCAAAGCTGCCAATTTGCAACAAAGGCCCAATTTCAGCTTTTAACAGACTATATAAAAGTGTTTGTTACTGTCATAAGATGAAAAATCTTTAAAAAAAAAAAGCACAACTTGTAGAGTTTTGAAGATCAGAATTCAGAATCAGAATACTTTATTAATCCCCAGGGTAAAATTGGGATATATACAAACAATAGAAATAAAACAAGGACTTAAATAACTATACAGGTAAAGGTATATTATTGCACATTGAGATATATTGTTGTACAGAAGAATTATTAAAGGTGGGGTCTCTGTTGTTTGAAAGCCAATGTTGACATTTGAAATCACCAAAACAAACAAGCCCCTAACCCAAATGGGTCCCACCCCTGTATTGATAGCTCCGCCCACACATACATACGTAACCCAGGCAACTAATGGAAAGAAATGTGTCTTTATCATAGCTGAAGGGAAGAACAATACGATTGCAGATAAACAAACAAGCAAAAATGACACACAAGCATAATCATGTAAAGGACGGCATATATTAGTTGTGAAACAAAGCAAAACCAACGTTACTCACCTATCGAGAAGGAAAACAGCAACATCGGCGTCCCATCGCAGGCCTTCCTGCTCCTTCAGTTCTCTCCAGCACTGGAAGGCTGATCCTATATTAACATGGGTCCTACTTCATGCCTTATCGTAAGCCTTTCTTCGCTTTCTTTCTTTGTTTTTATCCTCCATGTCAATGTTAAACCCGCTTCCTGCTAATGTCACACATGCGCACTGAACACTCTCTCTGACCATATTGACAAGACACGCCCCTTTCTGCTCATTGGCTACAGGTTAGATTTGTATTTGTTTTGTTTGGCGGCCCAACGCAGATTTCTGAAGCCTTTCTCAAACAACGGAGACCATATCTTTAAGGCCGACGGACACACGTAGGAAGGATTTCCTGTGTCGCTCTGTGTCGCACCTTGGTTGAATGAGACTGCGACTGAACGTAGTCCTGTATTCGTAAAGGACTTCATGGAGCAGGTGGAAAGTATTGTCTTAGCATCTTAGACAACATCCTCCTTTCTGACACTACAGTCAGAGAGTCCAGCTCCACTCCGGTCCACAACTTCACCAGCCTTACGGATGAGTTTGTTCAGTCTATTGTCATCAGCTACCTTTAGTAGTGATCCTATGGAATCACTCATTATGTGTGTTATTCTCAAACCCTTGTTTTATTAAGATAACTTATAATATCTTAAACTCCAGGAGCAGGAGTTAATTGTTCTTGTTAGCTGTGATGATAAAAAAAAAGTCTTCTATTTGAAACTTATAACATGGCAGCAGATAAAGTATGAACGCAGCTTATATATAATATATAATATATAAACATGTGTGTGACCTCAAATGTAATAACTTTAAGCCGTAGATTTAGATTATTGCTGTAGATTATTGCTGTTTTGAAATTTTCAGAAACATTGATAACAAGATAATGATTCTAACATTCAAAACATTTTATAAAATGTAATATTTGGTCTTCAATCAAGTGTTTACAAATGAAAACTTAAAATGATTAGTATTTTATATTTTTCAATACAATTGCACTACAGTACAAACAGCCTAATTGACTTATTTTACTAATATTACACAATCCTCCATAGACCTTAAAATTTGCTTGCAGAGTTTTTAGCTTGAAATGAATATATATATATATATATATATATATATATATATATATATATATATATATATATATATATATATATATATATATAAAATAGATACTCATTAATTATTTATCTCTTTTATATATTATTTCAATTAGACAATTTAATTACAAAATTTTTACCTCCCTAACTGTGGAAGCAGAGTATATTAAAACTTTAATAGCCATTATTACACCAAATATAATAAAATTTTAATTTTAAATTAGGCATTTCAAATCCAACAGAAAAAAGTCTGCAAAATCTGTATTTAATCAGAAAAAATAAAAATAAAAATACATTTCCACCTCCCTCTATTTATAGTCCAGTCCCCTAAGGTGTGAGACATTTACAGCAGTGAAATATACGAATTAAAACGTAGGTGCAAATGACCAATTTGAAGCAGAATTGATATTCAGATGTATTCTGGCTGCAATATTTCTAAGCCTGTAGCAGAGTATTAATGTGAAGTTATAGACTGTGTCTCACAGACCGAGACGGCTTCTCCGTTACGCCGTTGTCAGCATTTCAATTTTTTTCCCACCCTAGAAATTACCTGAATATAAAAAACTCATTTTTACAACAAATCCAACAAATAAATGTCTATTCTTCATTCTCTTCTCTCATCTAATCTCCTCATCCCTAAATCGCCAGCTACCCGGGATTGATTCCAAGATAAATCTCTTAAGCAGATCCCACTGTAGATTTAAAGAATAAATAATATTCTGATAAGACACGAACAAAGCGTATGATCATAGATGCAGGAATATACATTATTTATTCATACTTTTCCACTTCATCAACCAGAAATCATGCCATTTGTTCACTGCTGAAATATCAGGAGGATCCAGCTAACACTCTCCACAGAGGCCACACAGGTGCTTGTTCAGATGCTGCAGTATTGTTTGCCAGAAATATGAAAGCTTTTGGCTGGTGTACTGTATATGTGGGATCCCTGATGATACTTCTTTCCTTCTTCCCACAATGTTTCTCATGGATGTCGAAGATGAAGTAATGTGGTGGCCCAGTGATACATTGGTCTGATCTGACCATCCTATGGAGAACTTTAAGACTACTTCCTTGGTTCCTCAAAGGACCTTTATACAGTTGTCATTCTCTCGACTGCAAATTTCTATGAATTCACATGAGCCGCAACTCACAGCAGGCGGGTCTATTCCTGCATGACATCCGACCCCTGCGACTGATTCAGGATGCAGCTGCACGACTTGTTCTCAACTTCTACAACTTCTCCCTCATCAGCCCATTCTACACTTCCTTCCCTTTGTGCCTCTAGCACAGCTTGACTTGACCCACCATCCCTCAAGATACTAGGTAGACATACATCAAAACTCTTCTTTATACAGAACTTCTCATGGCTGTAAAACTTACAGTGTTTAAAAAAGCTTTAACTTGATTCTTTCTTGATGATTCTTAGACTTTGAATTATTTGGAATAACATAATTATATGTTTTTTTATGGATTGTTGCAGCTGGTGTAAATGGGAAAACAGCTGATATAGAATGACAATATAATATAAAAAAAAGGCTAAATTTATGTGAAATTGGGGGCATAGAAGCCTTTATTATCGCCACATATACATTACGGGACAGCGGATATCCCAACTGAGGAGGTTGGGGTTGGAGCACAGGGGCAGTTATCACTTAAGGGCCCAACAGTGGCAGCTTAGCAGTGCTGGGGCTTGAACCCCAACCTTCCCAGAGTTCCCGGACTTTGGCCACATGTTTTTGTTTATGTTACGTTTTGTTTATGTCACGTGTCTGCCCCGCCCTTGTTTACTCCTCCCCGCCTCCGCACACCTGGTCCCTATTGTTAATTGTCTTGTGTCTTTAACCGTGCCACATTGCCGATGGCGGTCCAAAATCCTTGTCTCGTGTCACATCTGGTCATGTCTTTGGTTGTCGTGTCTTTGTCCCTGTTTCATGTTTTTTAGTTAATAAATTCTGTTTATTTTAGCTATCCTGCATTTGGGTCTGTTTTTATCCGTGCGTTGTTGACATAACCGTTTGTGCCACCACTGCACCTTGATAAGCCTAAGAACCAGATAGATAGATAGTGTAGGAGAAAACCGACTCCAACCTACATTGGCCCAGGCTAGCTCCTGCAATCTGACTATAAGTTTAAACAACTGTTCTAAGTAAAAATTCAAAGAAGAAATGATCAGCCAAACTCACGAAGACTGGATTCAGTTGAGGTAGGTTTATTGACAGTCGTATAGACAGCAATTAACCAGCTGGTACCAGGGATACAAGTTTGTCCAGTAGACGATACTTGCACCGAAGCACTGCTGATTGCAACAAGCTTATATACAGTTCTGACATGCCCCCCCTTTTGCCATACCCCCTTCGTTATCCATTCATAATTCCGCTCACGTACACAGTTTCGCCCTCTTCAGAAATTACCATTATTTCCACATTGGAAAGTTTTGCCCGTGCTTTAGGCCCTCTCAATTTTCCATTATCTTCCATCCGGAGGGCCCCGGTCTCATGGACTTTGGACCTACGTCATCAGGCCATGGAGTTTATAAGTTGGTTTCATGTGCTTTTTGACTTATTCTCTTTTTCTGGGGTCTTCTTCAACACAACTCAACATAACACACTTATTCATGGGTATGTATGGATTTTCCTTGTACTCTAGCACTTTTTCTCTTCTATATGATTAAAACCTGTTCTTCTACTGTTCAGTCTCTGTGAATATGGTGTGCAGTGGTCATTGGTTTACTCATTACCCCAATGGCCATGTATTGCATATGCTTACTAAGGCCCTGTTTGTGGTGTGTTCTAGCTTCAATCTCTGCATGGGTCGCACACCTTCTGGATGAAACCGACCTTTCCACACCTTCACCTACTGCTGATCTTTTTACTGAGGTCATTACTCATTATATCCAGGATATGGAGAGTCGTGGTCAACCCAGCGACACGTCTGCTGTTAAGGGGGTTGATGTTTCAACACAGACTGCTACAGTTGTTACCAAGTCTACTCAGACTCTTCCACCTCCATCTACACATACTCAGGCTACTCAAGCTCCATGGCGTGTCAATAAAAGGACTCAACACCCTCCTCGCTATGCTGTCAAACCTTTTTATGTTAAGAAGTGACTCTTTATGATTGTGCATTTCTTTATTAAAACCCTTCTGCTCAGTTCTTCCTCAATGCTGTGTGCGCGTGTCTTTTTCTGCCTGTGTGTGTGTGCGAGTTGGTTTCTGTGTATTCTTAGCCTATAGGGGTGGTTAATCAATCACTGACCCCGACGACCTGCTTGCTTCCTGACCTATGCACAGTATAACACTTGACTCTTGATGCACGTTTTTCTCATCTCATCTTTCCCCTGGGCCGTGGTGTATCTTTATCTTATAAAAAATCCCACATAATTCCCCCCTTTTGTAGCTGCAGAGCTACAAACTTGATGGAGTTATGGGTGGCAAAGGGAAGCATGTCATATTTTATGCTGGCACAACATACATCATACATTATTCATGTCTAAACATTGGTCCAGAGGTGAGCGAAAAAACCCTCCCATACTTGCCAATTGATAGGGAAAAATTCTCACCTTGTCAGCTTTTTCATGCTCGACAGTGTATTCATCACCTGGACCTTACACTTAAACATATATATCCCAGCATGTTATATGCGTTTACATGTTTTCATGTCATATTAATTATGCATTACACGTCATGTCGATTACAGATCATTTATAGTACTAGATTACTGATGTGCCCTACTTATTACATACATCATTAGTGGATACATTATAAGTGAAGGTTATCTATTACTTTTTGTGTGTGGGTTCTCTTCGTTGTTCTCTGTCGCCTCTTAGAACGGTGTACTTCTGCCCCTGGTGGCTTTGCACCACGTAGAGAGGCTTGGTGGGGAACAGGGGAGAGGTTACTAGCACTTCACCCCGTTCCCTAGGTTGCCTTCCAGCCCTTGCACTTGGTAAGGCTTCCAAGAGCTGTTCTACTTTTACGGGTTGGTCACCCCATAGTCTATCAGTCCCTGCACAAATCGTGATGGTTTCCATGTTCTTCCACATTGGTGTGTTCAAAGAATGCCACTCTAGGTTTCCCACCTTGAGCCCATACGATACCTCTCGCATCAGGTGGTATTTCGTGTATGTTACCCAAATCTGGACTCCTTCCTCGTTCAAGGGCCCGTACACCTGTTTCTCCCGTGCTGCTACCCACTTTCTGTCCATGGTGATGTAGTCTGCTTGTCGTGGAATTGGGTTGTCCCAGTGGGTCAAATTCCACTCTCCCAGCTCGTCACTCAGGATGTCCCTGCTTTGTCCCATATTCGTCATTTTTTCTCCACTCTTCCTGTTACTTTACAGGACACAAAGAACACGGGGACAAACAACACATAACACCATTCTAGTTTTCTAGGTTATAAATAGTTCTACGCAATGTGTACTACTTAGGTTTTAACTTGAGGTGCTTTGTATATACTTCATTGTTTTTTTGTTTTTTATGTAATTTTATGTTACTTATTTTTATATTTTTTATTTTTCCTTCCATCTTAACATACCACACTACATTTTATTTACAGGAATTTTATATTGTCTGGGCAGGCCAGTGCCTTTTTAGGGATGTCATATATCCCAAAGGTTTTCATTTCCATGTACTCTGGTTCAATATTTTCTACGATCTGCAGATTCTGTCCAAATATAGATTGTGTGGCATTAGAAATCATTTTACGAATCAAAGGTATCACACAGCAAGTAATCAGCATTAGTATTAACAAGAATGTTGCTAGCACCGTCCCCATTCGTGTTAGAATAGCTCTCCAGCTTCCTGAAAACAGCCAGTACCACCAAGTTCCTCCGGTTGTATCTGGTTTGTGGGTGTTTCGCACATGTTCCATGCGCAGATCCTCCAATGCTTTGAGGGCAACGGTAAGGTTACCTCCTTCCCCTGTATGCATTGGTATTACTGAACAACATTCATCTCCAATCAGACTGCACACCCCGTCATCGGGTGCTCTCATGGTATCGATGGCAAGTCTGTTTTGTAATGCCATTACAGATACTGCATGTAATTGTCGCTCGATTCCTTGAAAAGCCAGGATTGTCGCGTTTACGAATCGCTGTTGATTATACCATATGTAGTTGATCCACTCTGCGTTTTTCTTCATTTGTAACCATGGAAAGAACACTAAGAGGTTATCCACGGCCGATTGTCCCTGTGCTCTATACTCATCCGGGATGCCTACCGGAATTCCTGCCCAGTCTACATAAACGGATTTATCCTCATCATAGCTGAACCTTTTCCGCCTCCTTGGCAATCTAGTCGGCACAGGATTCGTGATTGATCCGAGAGTCGGTACAGGATTCTCTATCTGTCCTATGGGCAGAACCCTTAGGGCCCCAATCAGGATTACTGGGGCACAGATTCCTCCCCATTGCTCTGGAAGTTTTTGTCGCAATGACTGTCCCTGTCCGCAATACCAGAATACATCTGCTATTGGCAGCGTTCCTTTTTTCACCAGGTCGGAGATTGTCCAGATATGTTTCGATATTTTCCCGTCTACCCCCAAAGATGATACTCGTACATTTTTATTGGCTTCCCACACTTCCTCACAGTTCTTTAGTTCTCCCAGTTTTTTATGGCCATATCCTCTGTAGCAGTGGGGAAATCGTAGATCGTGTGCTATTTTCACATTTCCGGGTGGCTTGGAAGCTATTGGTCTTGTTATTAGGGAGGCTATGCTCTCACAGCTTTCTTCATACAGATGTTTAGTGCCATACCTTATTGGTGTTTCTCCAGGCTTACTTATCGGCCTTTTCACTGATGGAATAGCTGGGTCGAAGAAACGATTCAGACAGAACGGGACACATCCCTGGAATGTGCATGGTGACATAAGCTTGCAGCTCCGCATCTGGCATGTTGCTAAATTTCCTGGAATAGGGACCACCCTAACAGGTAAGTTCCTCCGAGCACATATTACACAGTCTGTTTTCACAGTTTCTTTGGCAGTGAACATCAGCCATTTAAGGTACAGATTTTCCGTTCCTTGGTTGACTTCTTCCAAGTGTTCCAGTATTGTTTGTTTTGCTTCACGCGGTACCCGTGTTTGCTGGATGCCTTCTGGGTTCTTCTTTTCCTGGCTCTTGCTGGTCATGTTGTGGGCGTATGATTTTACATTACTGCCCCTTGCGCCTCCAGTTTTTATCTTCCACATTTGAGTACAGTCTATCTGGACCTTTGTTCGCTTTATGGTTCTCAGCAGCCCTGCTGCTATTATGAGTATAGCTGCTATCGCCATCGTTATTAATATTGCAGACATTGGGTTTATTCTTCTAACATCTCTTTGGGTCATTTTCATTTGTTCTCTGGTGCCACTTGGGGCCATTTTCAGCTGCTCTGGGGTTCCCGACGGTGGCTGTGTTCCTGTTGCCGAGTTCTTGCTCTTGTTCTGGATGCTGGTCCACCCCTTATATCTTCAGGCCCTATATTTTCTATCCCTTGATCTATGCTGTCCCACCCAGCAAGTATCTGTTCCCACTCTGCCCTGTTAATAGTGGACGGTATCTCAGCCTCAGGTAGGGTTGGGCTGCCAGCCCGTTCTTGTGTTCTTGCTGCTTGGGGCAGTTCGGGAATCTGTTCCACTTCGCGTCTTAGTGCATCTAGTGCCTGTTCTACTCCTACCCTCCAGCGATTCTCCTGTTGTGGGCTGATCGCTGTCTGGGAGGTTCCTTCCTCGGGCTGCCCCAGCCTGTCGTCTCCCGGGGCCCCTGCTGATGTTTCAGGTAGCACCTCTGGCGGTGCCGGACACGGATCAGAGTGCTCTTCTGGCGGCACCCTCCCTTCTTGGGTCTCGTCAGGCCGTCTTTCTTCTGGTGGTGGGTCCTCTGTTGGTGTGTCTTCGTCTTCCTGTGTCTCAGGTGTCTCAGATGTCTCTGGTGCTTCAGGTGTCTCCGGTGCTGGGTCCTGTGCCTGTCTGGTGAATACTTCTGGGGCTGAGGGGGCAGCTGGGTCTCGAGCACGTGTGCAATGATTGAGGTGGTACCATCCAGCCTTACCTTCTACCTTTATGGCTGTTGGTGTGGCTAGGGTTACCTTGTATGGTCCTGTCCTTCTTACGTCGTTCCACTTCCTTTTGAAGGCTCTGATGTACACCCAGTCTCCTGGTCCTACTTTTCGTAGTTCGTCGGGTAGTTCTATCGCTCTCGCTTCTGTTGCCCCTTTTACCTGTTGAAACAAAGTTCTGTGTATTTGGGTTAGGTGTTTTACATAACTAGCCAGTTCCTCTTCTAATTGTTCGAGTGGGGGGCCTTTGTAGGGACCTCTCAAGTACGGCACCGGCATGGGTCGACCCGTAAGCATTTCGTGTGGTGTCAAGTGTGTGATGCGATTCGTCTGCATGCGCATACTCATTAATGCCAATGGTAGTGCTTGTACCCATGTCAATTTGGTCTCTGCGCAGATTTTAGCCAATTTTGCTTTTAGTGTCCCATTAGCCCTTTCCACCATACCCTGCGACTGCGGATGATACACACATCCAAACCTGTGCTTTATCCGCAAGGCCTGCGTTACTTTGCTGGCAACTTTGTTCAAGAAATGCATACCATTATCCGAACTGATCTTATCGGGAATTCCAAATCGAGGTATCACTTCTCTACAAAGGAATTTCACTACCGTCTCAGCGTCAGCATGTGCTGTAGGATGGGCTTCCACCCACCTACTGAACCTGTCCACTACCACCAAAACATATCTTTTCCTTTCTTTCCTCTCAACCATGTCGATGAAATCAATCACTAAATGTCGGAATGGACCGTCGGGCTGTGGGATGTGCCCTATTGGAGCGGTAAAGCTTTTCCTGATATTACGTTTGGCGCATATTTCACAGCTAGTTAATACATGATCGATCGTTGGGCCTAAAAATGGTGACCACCATGTTCTCTTAAGCCTTTTCACCACCTCCCCCCTTGCGCAATGGTCCAAACCATGCGCAGTGTTGATCAGGGTAGTCAAAAGTGATACAGGGGCAACAAAGTGTCCATGTGGCCCTCGCCATAGGCCAGTTTGCCTGTGTTTCCGTGCTCCCATTTCCTCCCATCGTGTAGTCTCATGGACTGATGCTGCATTCTGTGAGGCAGCTAAAGATGCCAAGTTGGCCTCTGGTGGAGGAGTGTCATGCGGGACAGTAACTGCTAGGATATCTACTCGTTGTGATGCCACCTTTTTAGCGGCTTCATCCGCTGCCGCATTTCCCTTGGACACGAATGTGCCATCCGTTTTGTGAGCAGCACACTTCACAATAGCTAGTTTAGCTGGGAGTTTGATGGCATGTAACAGATCTGAGATGGCCTGACCATGCGTAACCGGTGAGCCGTCTGCCCTATGAAACCCGCGCTGGGCCCAGATTGGTCCGTATAAATGACACACTCCGTAAGCATATGCTGAGTCAGTGTAAATTGTGCATGTTTGTCCACTGGCCAATACACATGCTGCTGTCAATGCTTTTAGTTCTGCCAATTGGGCTGAACAGGGCTGACTCACGGGCAGAGCCTGGACGGTTTCGAAGGATGATAGGTCAAGGCTGGGGGCCACGATCGCATAACCAGCTACATTCCCCTCCGTTCCCCTAAAACACGAACCGTCGACAAAATAAGTCAGAGTTGAATGTGGCAGTGGCTGATTCTCGAGATCTTGCCGCGCTTTTAGATGCGCACTGGAGACAGCATGACAATCATGTGGCTCTCCTTCTAAAGGGGTCATCATCCTGTCTGCCGGATTCACCGTACGACATCTCTGGATTGTTAATTCAGGTGCTGACAGAATTACGTCATATCCTGTTTTCCGTGCATGGGTAATTACGAATGCTGGGCTAGTCAGGAGGGCATGCAGTGCATGGGTCGTATACAGGGTTGTTGGGTGGCCCATAGTTATCGTGGATGCCTTTTGATAAGCAAAGGCAGCCGCTGCCAACCCTCTGTAACAAGGAGGCATTCCCTTTTCCACGTTATCAAGTGACGTACTAAAGTAAGCGATAGGCTGCTTTCCCTGGCCCTGTTGTTGAGTTAAGACTGCAGTCGCAAAGCCTTGTTTCTCAGAGACGTATAGGTGAAATGGTCTGCTATAGTCTGGTCCAGCCAATGCTGGTGCGGAGCACAGATCACCTTTTAGCAGCTCAAATGCTGCGAGGGCCTCTGAGGTCCAAGTAAGAGATGCTTTTTCATTTCTCTGATCGGCTGCATGTATCAGTGCACGCAGAGGAGCTGTTTTTAACGCAAAGTCACAGATCCATTGTCTACTATAGCCCACCATGCCTAGAAAGGAAAGCATTTGTTTCACTGTTTGGGGTTTTGGGGCGGTGCGTACCGCTTCCACATGAGCTGGTGTAGGAGACCTATCTGTTCCTTGTAACATCCTACCAAGGTATTCAACTTTCTCTTTACAAAACTGCAATTTCTCTCGGCTGACTTTATGACCATTTTCTGCAAGCATGTTGAGCACTGCTAGTGAGTCCTTTCTGCACTGCTCTCTGGTTGGGCTGCATATCAACAAATCATCAACAAACTGAATTAGAATGCTAGAAATGTCAATCGAGGCCAAGTCTTCCGCCAACACACGGTTGAAGATTGATGGGCTTTCACAATACCCTTGTGGGAGCCTTGTATACGTATACTGATTACCTTCGTATGTGAACGCAAACAGATGTCTCGAATTTGGATGTAAGGGCACACTGAAAAAAGCTGAACATAAATCTATTACCGTATACCACTTTGAGTCTTTTGGGATATTGGACAGGAGGGTGTGCGGATCGGGCACTACAGGTATCTCTGCTTGTACTACTCTGTTGACTGCCCGTAGGTCATGCACAAGTCTCCATTTGTCAGAGTTGGGCTTCTTGACGGGAAATATGGGGGTGTTGCAAGAGCTGCTAGTTGGAATTAGGACGCCTGCTTCAAGTAATCCTTGAATGGTAGGTCTAATTCCCTCTCTTGCCTGTACTGACAACGGGTATTGACGTTGATAAGGTAACCTAACATTGGGTTTAACCTGAATTTGGACTTGACCTGCTGATTTAACGAATCCTACATCCGTCTGATGCTTTGTCCACAAGATATCTGGTACCCTTTCCAGCAGTGACTCGTCTTCATCGACTCCATTCTCTGTCCTGAGTGCTAGTGTATGCGATGACAACGGCATGTGCCTCTCTATCCATGTGTGTGTAGCTATCACGCTATCTACTGCCTTTTGTGCGAGGCGTGTGTACCTGCCATCTGGTGAAATGTGTATGTAAGCATTATGCGTCGGTTTCCACTCTCTGACTTGAGCTGCATCCCTAACCATTGGTCCTAAATCTTTCGATTCAAATCCCTCTGCTACCATGAGAGAGACATGTGGGGCTGCACTTGGAATGTGATGCCACGTTTCTAGCTCATCCTTCAGGATTGTCATGGCGGCTACTCCTTGTGGGCCTATTATCACATCTGTTGTCGTTATTTCGAACTGTTTTGTTTCCATCAATCCATTCCACAGTTGTCCATACTCTTCATTCTCGCTGTTATAGTCATAGTATAAGGTACAATGCAAGGGGCTTTTTGGTTCCTTGCAGTCTGGCCGCATGGCCTGTATCCACGTTTTCCATTTCATGTAGGTCTGGTTTAGTCCAGATGTTTCAGGGGTGATGTATTCCAGCCAATACACTGTATCCTGTGTCCTTCCCTTGTCCGCTTCCTTTAGTAGGTGTTGACCTGCCAACGTTTCATCTGGGAAAGTCACCCAGACTCCTGTTGGGCTACAGTGTATTTTTGCTGCTAGTTTGCACAGTAAATCTCTTCCCAGTAAGTTCACTGGGGATTGGGGTGAGTATAAGAGTGGTGCCACTATTGTGGTGTCTTCAACTGTTAAGGTCTGGGGCTCCGTGAATTTCAATATCTGTGTTGTCCCCGAGAAGCCAGTAGTCTTAATCGAGTTACGTGAGAGGGGGAGTCCGGAGCCTTCCTGTCCTATACATGAGAAAGTGGCACCAGTGTCTATCATAAAGGGAACTGATTTCGTACCGTTAATAGACACCATAGTTGTTGGTTCCTGCCTTGGATGCAGTGTGGTGACGTACTGCATGTTCTCCCCCTCCGGCTTCTCTGGGCATCCTCAACTCCAATTCGCTGCAGGCCCAGTCCAGGGTCCTGCTTGTCCTGACCATTGATTGGGACCAGTTATTATCCCTTGCTGACCTCTGTGTTCTGGCTGTCCTGGTTGATTTTCCCATGGATTGACCTGACAGTTTCTTCTGGTGTGTCCTTTTCCACCACATCCCCAACATTCAAGGGTTTGTGTTCGTGGGTTGTTTCCACTAGCCTGGGGATTCCCGAACTGTCTTGGTCCTGGGCCTTGGGCCCATCTTTGCCATCGTCCTGGCCCCTGTCTCGGGCCTGGTCCCCTCATAGGGCGGTTTTGTGGTGCCCCTTGTTGAGTACCGAGGTGGACATGTATTGGGGGCATAGCTGCTTGCGACATCATTTGTTGTTGAGTACCTGGGGGTATTTGTGCTGGAGGCAGCGTAGGTTGCTGCATGTATGTCTGTGTCGTTACTTGGGGTGCCTGGGTCGGTGCCATCTGAGTTATATTTGATGTAGCAGGTACCAGTACTGCTGCTTCGACTGTTGGGGCTTGCAGTGAGGCTTGTATCTTTCCTGATTTTTCTTTTTCTCTTCTGGCTTTGGTGAGTTCTCCTAGTTGAGTTTTGTATAGTTGTGTCATTAGTGCTTCAGTTGCATCTTTAGCTTCTCTCTTCTTTTTCCTGTGTTGTTCTATGTGATGTACGAGATGAGCTTGAAATGTTTCCCAGGGTAGGGTGTTCAGGCCGACCACATTTTCTAGTGCTTCTTGCACTGCCGCTGGCATGCATCTTTTTAGCATCATTTTGAACAAGCCTTGGTTTGTCTCATTCAGGTTCCAGGCTGTACCCGTCTCTTCTAGCCATTTGGTCTGGAAGTTCTGGATGAACTTTAAGGCATTTTCTTCTTCGCCCATTGTTGTGGCTTCCAGTTTACCTGGGTCCATCTTGGTGGGGTACATGTCACGTATTGCATCCCACACGCGATTTCTGTAGGCTCCGAAGGCTAAGTCGTCATCTCTTTCTGAATCCATCGTATTCTTCAATCCTGCTTCGGACAATATTTCGGTCGCTTTGCTTTTTCCTATCACTTGGGCCAGTATGGCCTTGATATCTCCGACTGCCAGCAGGTGGCCAGTTGTTTTTTCTTCAAACTTTGTTATCCATTTCTGCCCTCCCTGGCATATGTCTGGGAGTTGGTTTGCTAACCCAGTCATATCCATAAATGACCAGGGCACATAACGCACTTCTCCTCCCTTTGCTATTAAGGGACACTGGCTCACTTCCGGTTCTTCCATCACAGTGGCTGGTAGGTCTTCTTCTGTCCCATATCTTCGCGGTGCCCTTACCGGTCTACCTGACTTTCTCTGTTGTGGACTCTCCGGCTTCTCTTGTTGACCTTTCCGGCGTCCACTACTGGGCCAGTTACTCTCCCAGCGTCTGTGATTCTCTTTCTTTTCCAGTTCGGTTAGGTTGTCATCTTCTCGTTGAATTGCTTCTTCTATTTGTCGCATTCTTTTTTCCATTTCTGCAGAACTTTTCTCCAGTGTCCTTTTAGCATATGCATCGATTTCCTCAGTGTGTTTCAGTTGTTGTTCCAGTCGGTTGAGTGACTTTACCAGTTCTTCCTGCATCTGTTGATCTTCTTTTCTTCTCAATGCTGTGGCTTCTGGCTCTATGTACAGTGTCCCCTTCACTCTTCTTTCAACAAGTCCATTTGCATTTCTTGTGTCATTGTTATCTGGTGCTGTCCTGATTCTGGTGCTTTCCTCTTCTGATATTTCTCTCCATCGTCCTTGTTCTGCGGAGTGTTCTTCATCTCGGGTGTTGTTAGCTTGACATTCTTCTTCCATCTCGCTTTCCTCTGGTGCCGAGGGTGTGCTGGTGGAGAGACCTATTTCTTTCAGATAATTGTTGCTTTCTTCTCTTAGTCCATCCAGCTGCAGCTTTCTTTTAGCTGTTATGGGTGCATCTTGATCTTCTGTTATACTGTCCTGATGACCTGTTGATTCCACTCCGTCTACGTCTCCGGACAGCTTAACTCTTCCAGTTATTGTTCCTTCAATTTTCGTCCACTTCTCATCATTTTCTTGCACCACCATTTGTGTTACACCTGGGTATCGCTTCCTGTGTGTTTGCAGTCCACGATGTGTCATATAGGGTGGGAGCTTTTCCTCACTGCACCCGTCTCCTTCTTGTCGTCTCTTTTCTTCCTCTTCTTCCTTCTGTATCACTTTCTGTATTTCTTCTTCTCTTCTTTCTATTTCTCTGCCTTCTTCTTCAAACCAGCTAAGTATTTCTAGCCTCTTTATCCTTTTTCCTCTCGTCTTATCATCTTCTTTCCCTACTTTCCAATGTCGCAACATTTCTTTCACTTCTTCACACCTTTTTAGCCTAAATGTCCCTTCCTTCGGCCATTGCAACACTCCCTGTGTCCTGTCATGCCATTTCATCATACACTTTCTAATGTACTTTTCATCTGTTTTGTGTTTAGCAATCACCACTTCCGCCGGTGTTGGCTGACTTGTTGTTATTACTTTCCCCATGACGCACCCTTGTCGCGCTCTGTGGGCGCTGCTTCTTTCTCCTAAGTTCTGGTTGTGTCTTGACCAAACCAAATGTACGTTTATCTGCTTGACAGTTATCGCTGGTCTGACTGGTTTCTTCCTCCTATGTACCTCTGACAATGTGTTTATCTTATCTATCAATGATGATACTGCCAATCCTCTCTCCCAATTCACACTCCTTAACTCTACAGTAACTATTGCTGTAAGTCCTGAGCAGTAGTTGTTTTGGATAGGTCGAGCTTGATTGAAATCTATCGCAGGCTCGTCTTCTTCACTGTCTGGATCCTTTATAAAATCAAACAAAGGGATGGTGGCCTTAGTAGCACTAGGATCTTCCACTAGTCTCCGTAATATGGGACTTAGGAGTGTGGGTTCCCAAAGTTTTTTGAACGTTTGCGTCCAATCAATCTCAGGAAACTCAACCTGTAAATTCAACAAGTTATTCCACTTAGTCAGATACCACAATTTAGCAGCAATTAATTCTCTCGACTGCCACCTTTCAACTCCACACTTATCCTTAAATGTGCGCTCGTCCCAAAAGTGTGTTCTTATGCCTTTCGTTTCTATAAGTATATCTTGTGGTGCCATTAACTATTCAACTTGTCCGCCACAAGACTCTCAACCACCAGAGGGAGCCAATCGTACCAGGTGATAATTATTTTTACTCTGTTCGTCCTTTAGATACTAGTTTTCTTCTGATGCTTCACTGTTTCTACACTGCAGACAGTCATAAAATTCAGTAACTACCACTATGTGACCTCCCGGAAAATCCTGGAGCTTAAATCTTCTAACACGTCGGCCTTCGATGTAATACTGGGTGATTATTAAGTCACGACCTGGATTGGTAAGGAGTAGTAACACTAGTGGGCTGTCGGCCGATACCGTCAATATTCTTGGGGGGACCTGGCTTCTATATTCTTCCTCAAATCTCAAAAAACTTGGGTATAATGCTAAAACGGTGTACCACCATGTAGTCATACGTAAGCGACTTGATTATTCTATGTTCAATGTGGGTCCAGTTTTAACCCTACGTTTTATTTTGGAGTATTACCTCAGGGGTTCTTCTTCTGGTTCAATGATGCTTTCCACGTATCTTATCACTAGTCTATATTGATTGTGGGATCTAATTAATCTGTATCTTATGAGGTGTAGCTTATCGCCTTCTAGTCTGTTCTCTGTTAAATCATAAGATGGGTTTTCCAACAACAGCTGCACAATTGGATGATTAGGAGCTACTGTGCGACAAATTTCTGAGGCTATGCTAACGTTATTGCCTTCTTCGATGCCTACACAGCAGGGAACCAACATGTGGAGCGTCATTCGGGGCTATTTTTACTTTGTCTTAGTCCTATTAAATGTATTTTACAGTAGTATAACACTTATCTTTGTTTAATCTCTATATTATTTTCACTTTTCCTGCAATCTATTACTGGGGCTCTTTCGGAGTCCCTCTGCTCAGATTACTGAGCACTTAAATGAGCTGTAAGACACTATATGCAAATTAAGGGCTATTTCTATGGCAGTCCACAGTCCACAGTCCACATACATCAACAGTCAGCCTAGTAATACATCAACAGTTATACAAGCAAATACGACAGTTAGTGAATAAGACTAATTCCTACACACACTGAGAAACGCACTGGTAATACACTAAATCCTACAAACCTGATAAGCCAGTATTCCTACTGTACTTTTAACATTTATCAGGAAACACAATATAGGGAAATCAGCTTAGCCATACAAAATCACACAGCAGGGGAAATCAACTTTTTGTCATAGGAATCACATACAGCAGGGAAATCAGCTTTTTGTCATGGAAAATTACACACAGCATGAAAATGAGCTTTTTTGTCATAGAAAATTACACACAGCAATCACACATGGCCACACAAACCCACTCTTATCACATATACATACACACAGTAATGCAGATCTGCCTTTGACACATAAAACCACACATACAGCAATGCAAAGCAACTTCAGCTTCTTTTTCACACGTAAAAAATCATACACATCAATGGAATTCCACTTCAGCGCTTTTCTCACAAGCTTCTAACACAATATCCTCACACCGATCTGACCAAGCAGCCCTGTGCCCTTCACAGCGGTATCTCAGATCCTTCCGACCATGCAGCCCTGGGGCAGCTGTTTATACAGAGAAACAAACACTTAAATTGCCGTCTCACTTGACAGCTCGCAATGAGCCTTTTCACTTACTCCTTTCTGCTCACCTTTGCTCTTTCTCTTCCCTGTATAAAGACAATGAATCTACTTTTCTCCTCTATTCACCTTTGTGCTGCAACATACCCCAGCGGTATCTCGGGAAATTTTTAACTTACACTATCTGCCCGTTCAGACCTGTCTTTACTCAAAGACAGCGGTAGCCGCAGATGAAACAATAACCTTCATGTGCACAAACATTTATTACCCGCGGTCTCACATACACTTTTTACCAATCAATGTTTGCAAACTTCACATAATCTCTCCCAAATCCAGTCTTTATATCTTTCATGAAAACGAGCAATGTTTTTTGGTTTTATGAGTCAATTACAAGTTTTAGTAAGATCTTTTGGATTTCAATAATCAAGGATTTCTTGTTAACAATCCTTTGGATTTTCTATAAGTCAATCAAACTTTAATAAATCCTTTGGATCTTTATAAAATCGAACTGCTTACTAGGTTTTTTTAGGAGAGTCACGGAGCTGATCCGTCCCAGAAATGGGGCCGCTCCGGCCGTACAGACCACACAAGACTATAGCAGATACTTTGATCTAACAGGCGTTCTGCTTACCTTTTTCTATGATGGCCAAAGTTGTCTGGTCTGGACGGCGGCGCTATGGCTCCCCACGTCCGGGGTTCGGGGGTCCCCGTGGACTCTCCTGGCTGGCTCGCCAAAACAATGTAGGAGAAAACCGACTCCAACCTACATTGGCCCAGGCTAGCTCCTGCAATCTGACTATAAGTTTAAACAACTGTTCTAAGTAAAAATTCAAAGAAGAAATGATCAGCCAAACTCACGAAGACTGGATTCAGTTGAGGTAGGTTTATTGACAGTCGTATAGACAGCAATTAACCAGCTGGTACCAGGGATACAAGTTTGTCCAGTAGACGATACTTGCACCGAAGCACTGCTGATTGCAACAAGCTTATATACAGTTCTGACATGCCCCCCCTTTTGCCATACCCCCTTCGTTATCCATTCATAATTCCGCTCACGTACACAGTTTCGCCCTCTTCAGAAATTACCATTATTTCCACATTGGAAAGTTTTGCCCGTGCTTTAGGCCCTCTCAATTTTCCATTATCTTCCATCCGGAGGGCCCCGGTCTCATGGACTTTGGACCTACGTCATCAGGCCATGGAGTTTATAAGTTGGTTTCATGTGCTTTTTGACTTATTCTCTTTTTCTGGGGTCTTCTTCAACACAACTCAACATAACACACTTATTCATGGGTATGTATGGATTTTCCTTGTACTCTAGCACTTTTTCTCTTCTATATGATTAAAACCTGTTCTTCTACTGTTCAGTCTCTGTGAATATGGTGTGCAGTGGTCATTGGTTTACTCATTACCCCAATGGCCATGTATTGCATATGCTTACTAAGGCCCTGTTTGTGGTGTGTTCTAGCTTCAATCTCTGCATGGGTCGCACACCTTCTGGATGAAACCGACCTTTCCACACCTTCACCTACTGCTGATCTTTTTACTGAGGTCATTACTCATTATATCCAGGATATGGAGAGTCGTGGTCAACCCAGCGACACGTCTGCTGTTAAGGGGGTTGATGTTTCAACACAGACTGCTACAGTTGTTACCAAGTCTACTCAGACTCTTCCACCTCCATCTACACATACTCAGGCTACTCAAGCTCCATGGCGTGTCAATAAAAGGACTCAACACCCTCCTCGCTATGCTGTCAAACCTTTTTATGTTAAGAAGTGACTCTTTATGATTGTGCATTTCTTTATTAAAACCCTTCTGCTCAGTTCTTCCTCAATGCTGTGTGCGCGTGTCTTTTTCTGCCTGTGTGTGTGTGCGAGTTGGTTTCTGTGTATTCTTAGCCTATAGGGGTGGTTAATCAATCACTGACCCCGACGACCTGCTTGCTTCCTGACCTATGCACAGTATAACACTTGACTCTTGATGCACGTTTTTCTCATCTCATCTTTCCCCTGGGCCGTGGTGTATCTTTATCTTATAAAAAATCCCACAATAGATAGATAGATAGATAGATAGATAGATAGATAGATAGATAGATAGATAGATAGATAGATAGATGTACATTATAATAAATAATATTATCAGGAATTTTAATTTCAAAGTAATTCCAAATAAATAGGATTTAATCAGACATTATGTTTTGTATGTAATAGTTTACCCTCCATTAATCCTATAAATCCTCTGGATACTAAACAGTTCGCTAATTGCTGTTGATCAGGACATATGCCATTTGATAAAAATTTCACTATTTTGTGAGTTTTCCATTCTGTTGTTCTTTTGCGTATGAAATCAGATGTATAGAAACCCCACTGTAGTGTAGGTGTTTTTTTCCGGTGTCAAGACACCACTTCAATTAGTCATGTCTGAGCATGTAGGTGTCTGTTGCTGTCTCCAGGCTTCAACCTCCCGTAGCTGTTAGACCTCAGCTATACACTGATATCCTACCACCATAGAAGATGAGTTCTCCACAACCTGCCCCTGCTGCATGCCTCTCAATGATGGATGATGACACCTAGCTACTTTAATCACCTTATTAGAGAAAGCATCTTTATACTACAGCAAGATAGCTGCTCACTCTGAACGAGAGAAAAGAGAAGCAAGGAGATCTCATTGGCTGTTGAAAGCTGATTGATTTCTAAGCTGATATTGAATTGCATCCAGCTAAATGTGTGATATTTAAATGTGATAACATGCAGACAACCACAATATTATGAGAAAACCTTTTTTTTTTCTTTTTTTTTTGTGTGCACATGTGCCTCTTGAGCACCAGCAACATCATTGTGAGAAAGCTGAGCTGGTGAAAGGAAAAAAGAAAAAAAAAAAATGACAGCACAGACTATGCGCTTCATAAAACATTATGAGTGTGCTGTATAGTAGACATTTTTAAATGTCATATGAGTTCTGCCTTATAAAGAATTTCTTCAGGAAAACTATTGTAGCCTTGACGAATGACAAGTCACCTTTTCATGGGAAATTCTTTATGAGAAAAGCCGGTGCATCACTTTCTTTTCAACTAGGCTCTCAGCACATTGTGCGATCTTGCCTGCTTGATCAGCACAAGGCTTTTATCCTGAGCTGCTGTGAATTTGCACCTTAAAGTCCTGCACTCGCTCCTTTTCCTGGTCTTTTGTACAGGAATGTAATGATGTGCTCTGTTGAGAGACCACCGCATTCATTTGAAGGGGATTTTGGTGGAATCACGATATGTAAGCCTCAGCACTTCATTGCCAGGTTTTTTTGTTTTTTTTTTATAGCTTGTGCTTTGTAGGTTTATGGTTTATGCGTGCTTGATGGAGAGAGTGGAAGGTTCAGTGTAAGAAATGATGAGATGAATCATGTTGGGCAGACAGAAGCTGATTATACAGCCAGGAGTGACTCCATTATCCTGGATTTAAGTCGATTTCACTTCATCTGCAAATTGCACTCTAGTTTCTTCAAAAATTTTTGATGGGCCAAGTTATATAAAGTAGATTTGAGGTAGTAAAGTAGAGTGATGTTCCTGTTTGGAGAACTGAGACAGAAAGAAGAAGAGAAAGCTGGTCAGGCCCTTTTCATACCATGTCCACCAGCTACAATGAGGACTACATGGGGTTACCAAGTACTTTGATGCATAAATGCTTTTTCATCCTTGACCCTGGCACCTCCGAGGCTTATATAAGGATCCCTTTTTTAACTTAAAGGGCATCGATAGATCCTTAAAGTGGTGGAAAATCCCAGTCAGGCACTGCAGTATCCTCTAGAATATCAGTGAATCCTTCTGAGAAGAAAATCTAAAATGGTGGCTTTTATTACCGCTTGAAGCCTTTAATGCAAGGCTACATTAAAAGAAAATTCCACACTGCTTGCATATTGCATCTTCCAACTTGTATATTCATCTTTAGAACGAATGTGTGATTAAATGGCTTTTCATTTCCTGTTGAAATTCTGAGCATGTTCATCTATTTCTATTTCCAGATTTATTTGGATTGCACTTTTAACAATAGACATTGTTAGTAGGCAGCTTTACAGAAATAGATTATAAATTCCAGATAACATATAAAACATATAACATATTAATTGTATACATTTAAATGTATACCTCATGAGAGGAACCAGTGGAGGAAAAACTCCCTAAGACAAAACAAGGAAGAAACCTTAACCTTAACAGGAATCCGAGTGAAACCGGATACGCAAATATTAATAATTTTATCGTCAATAATTGTGTACTGTCTGCTCCAAAAATGTTAACTGTCTAACCAGAAACCTTATAAGCTTAGGAACAACTTATGAGTATTAGCATCAGAGTCATTTATGATTGCGTTTTAGCTCATAAGTCTGTCGTATCAAATAGTGTCAATACCTGATTAGCAATACAGATTTGAGTGCAAATAGTTCATAGCAATCGTTGTACCAAGGTATAATCCAAGGAAGAACATCCACATTCATTCTAATGAATACTAAGAGTTATTATCCACAGTATCCACAAGTGTCCTCAAAGAATTACTATCCACAGGGCCATCCTCACCAGCAGCGAGTGATTTTCAGGAGACAAAAACTCTAAAAATTAGGTCTTCAGAATGAATCAGACAGGTCTGGGGAGCAGAAGGAGTCAAGAGTCAGGATCACTGGTAATGATGCTGATTTTTATTTTATTAAAAAATTTTTTTTTTAATTAAAGTTTTTCTACATTAACCACAAAATTACTATTTAAATGAAATTAAATAATGCACAGGGGGCACGGTGGCTTAGTGGTTAGCACGTTCGCCTCACACCTCCAGGGTTGGGGGTTCGATTCCTGCCTCCGCCTTGTGTGTGTGGAGTTTGTATGTTCTCCCCGTGCCTCGGGGGTTTCCTCCGGGTACTCCGGTTTCCTCCCCCGGTCCAAAGACATGCATGGTAGGTTGATTGGCATCTCTGGAAAATTGTCTGTAGTGTGTGTGATTGTGTGAGTGAATGAGAGTGTGTGTGTGCCCTGCGATGGGTTGGCACTCCGTCCAGGGTGTATCCTGCCTTGATGCCTGATGACGCCTGAGATAAGCACAGGCTCCCCGTTACCCGAGGTAGTTCGGATAAGTGATAGAAAATGAATGAATGAATGAAATATAAGTATATAAGAATATAAGTGGTATGAGTTTCAAGGTTAAAGTAACTTAGATAAAAGTCAATTCAGGACATATTTTTATACTATATCTGATGGTCATGTTTACAGCTCTAGATACTATTTTCTTAACTAATAAAGTGCTCAGATGCTTGAGTACAGTATTTTACCTTCTTTCTGGAGTGCGACTGAGAAAATAGATACATGAAGTGAGCTGTATCTAACAGCCATTTAACCCTGGGACTGAACCCTGCTTTACATTTCCATTAAGAAGTGCTAAAAATAGAGAGGAACATTTACCTTCCTTTTTTTAGCATGTTCAGATCAGTGTGTGTTTAATACTTTCTTTAATGCATATTAACAAGTAGGGGAACTGCATTACCATGTATAGTGCATGAATTGGGATATGAATCAAAAAGGGCAATGGTGTTGAACAATAAATAAAGGGTCTGTGAAAGTTTTAACATTGCCTAGAGCTCATATATTGCCAGCAGGGATACTTTAGTGCTATTACTGGTCATGTATCAGAGTTGCAGATTAATTGTATGTCAATGCAATGACACCTATTACATCCTTTTTTATCGTTGTATTTTATTGTTTGTTTTTTAATAGTCAATTTTTTTTATTCTTATCTTTTTTTTTTCAGAAGGATAGGTGCAAGATTGATACTGATGTTATGATCCTGATGTAAAAAAACATTTTATCAAATTAACAAATGCAAAAAAAAAATTAAAAAAGCACTCCAGTAAATTCAGAAACATCAACATTAACACAAAACAGAAATGTCTTTGTCGAACATTACTGATTGAACATGGAATATGGTGATTTTTAGTCTGTTATCTATTGAACACCACCATAACATTACAGTAAAAGCACCTGCATAATATTGCGTAAGTCAGCCTTGTGCCAGCAAAACAGTTCTGATCCCATTCAGGGCATGGACTCCACAACATCTGGCTGTGATGCATTGTGTGTTCTGATACCTTTTCTATCATGGCCAATAGTAAGATTTTCAGTGCATTGTACTACAGTAGCTCTTCTGTGGGATCGGACCAGACAGCCTTCAGTGAGCCCTGGGCACTCTTGTTTCTGTCACCAATTCATTGGTTATTCTATTGTGGATCACTTTTGGTAGGTATTAACCACTGCACACTGGAAACCCTCCACAAGAGTCATTGCTGTGACCCAGTCGTCCATCCATCACAGTTCGGTGTGCCTCAAAGTCACACAGATCCTTCCGCTTGCCTATTTTTCCTACTTTTAAAACATCACCTCACAGTGGTTTTAATGTTATGGCTGATTGGTGAATGTTATTTTAGTGAGCAATCTTCCTTTAGGTGCATTATTTTGTAAAGTGCAAGAATAAAAGTATCAGTGGATTCATGTCTCGTACTGTAAATGTCCTCCAGATCAGTATTTTTCCACAGGTTTAGAAATTAGGATTTAGAGAATAGTGTGTGCAGTCTCTCAGACTGACATGTGCTCTAGCCAATCACTGATGAGTATCTGTTCAGTAATGACCCACCTTTTTTGTTTTGATTTAATGTTGATGTGTTATTTTGTGTTAACATGTTTTGTTAATCAGTATTCATACCTACAATGAATATTTCATATTCAGGAACTGCTTTATCAAGGTCATGGTTGCAGTGGCTTCAGGGTCTATCCCTGGGGCACTGGACGTAAGCCAGAAAACATCCTAGAACCTGGAGCTGTGAAGTGCCAGTATATTCATTACAACCAAAAAAAGAGGAGTTGCTAGTTTCTTGGCAAAATCTATTCTATGTAGTAACTAATAAGCCAGCAATTGGTTGCATGTGTATTGGTTCCATACCCCATTTAATTTCTCTAAAATTCAATGAGCAGCACTAATCCCAGACAGCAGCCTGGAATAATTATTCACAGTAAGGTTGTGCTTTTTTTCCCCATAAACTCTCTATACACTGCACAGTACAGTAAGTCTTAAAAATATAGTTGATTAATTGATTATTAGGAAGTTTAAGGAAATATGTCATCATATTAAATTTGGAACAGTGGTATTCATATTTCATTATCAGTAACCGTAAGCAGTTGCTGTCACTTTAATTGATGAATGATGAATGTCTTGCAAATCTAATCAGACCTGACAGGTCCTTCTGGCACAAAGACAGATGGATATTCTATTCACAAGGTAAGTACAGTAGTAAGGATGGAACCGAATATGAATTATTTAGAAGTAATGTGTTCTAAACACATACTAATAGCAGGCACATTATTTTTATTCGAATATATTTTTGAACAGAAATGTTCAGATTCCATCTGACTCTGACTACATCTGAGTCATGCAGCAGGACTAAGGTCCAACACGACGACTGGAAAGAAAATTTGACTCATAGAAAACTTATGGGAAAATAAAAAGGTTTGCAGCATTCATTTATTCATCCTTAGTAACTGCCTGGTCAGATTACAGTGGTTTCAATTTCTATGTAGTGGAATACTTTTTACGACTGTCCTGGATAGAAAAATATTAACGTAGGAAATTATGCTAGCATAGAAAATATAAAGAAAGTAAAGGAATAAAAATAAGGTGCAAGTTAGGTACAAATTAAGAAGAAATACATATATAAAAAATAGAGTGAGTAACTGAATATGGTACAGTGATGCATATGAAAAAGAACATAATGTTACTGTAGATATATTCTATATTGTTGATCATGTAGTGCAAATTGTGCAATCGTGTAAAAGTCTGGTTGAGGTAGTGGGTGTTATGGCATTCCTGGAAAGTCCAGAAAGGGTCCAGGTTCTAGGTGTTGCTTCTCTTTTTCTACCCATCCTGATGAATCTAGAGATGTACCAGCTCCAGTTGGATTCCATTTAATGAAGATTCGGGCATTCAAAGAGGTAATGCTAACTACATTCGGTTTTTGAGGACAACAACCTCCTAATCAATAAACAATTGTCGGGCAGTATACAACTGTAGAAAGGACATTATTAATAATAACACTCTCTGGTGTTTATAACAATTTATAATCACACCCTCCTGTTTGACATCCTACAGAGTTTTTCCTTACCATAGTCAGCTCAGTCATATCAGGCTTCCTCATTAGGGATAAATACAAAGACATTTAAATATCTCTGATATTATTCTTGAACTTTTGATGATGATATTAATCTTTGTATAATATGAAACCTTTTTTGTACTATATTTCTTATGTTCTGTAAAGCTGCTTTGAAACAATGTCCACTGGTAAAAGCGCTATACAGATAAATGTGAATTGAATTGAATAGGTGTTCTCCTGGTTGAGGGTGCAAATGGCCTGCAGGAAGAATATGTACATAAGGATAATTTGGTGAAAATAATTGTGGGGTGGGGGGCTGGGGGGGTTGAGGCTTATTCAGGGTTAGCCCACTCCTATTTCCGGTTTAAATCTTTAAATCCAAAGAGAAGTTCTGATATAAATTTGGACCGTTAACCAGACAGTGGCTCTTAAGTACAGTACATTTTCTTTTTACAGCGACCCCTAAGTCACCAAATAAAACGTATTATAGTAATGCATTAATGGATTAATACCACATTATTTACAGAACATTGACCACTCATTTCTGTGCATTGCACTGCGTTAAGATACTATAAGTAAATGTTTTTAGAAAAAGGATTCAGGTGTAATGTACAGTATCATAAATTTAGATTGTGTGACGGAGTTGATGAACTTTTTCACTGCACTCATGAGAGTCGCTCTTACATTTACACTACAGAGCTCGTGTAGTCTATGTGACCGCCGTTTTTAATCACAAAAGTCGTTTTCAAAGAATATATGCGTAATTATTCTCAGTGGGGTGCTTCTGATCCACACATCAGTCTTTCGACATCTGGAATAATTTGCACCTTGGTCTCGGCAGGAATCTCGTGCTTATAAACTGCTTGAACACAAACAAACCGAGATAATCATCTATATACTTAAGGGCATTATTTTGCCCCTCCCCCCCTTTTTTTTATTTTATTTTTTTTTTTTTTTACATTTTTAAGTGTAATATGCATAGTGCCATAGATGCTAATGGGTGCATGTTTTATTCCGGATGATTATTGCAATTAATAATACTCCTACACATGCTTTATGGATGCCCAGCAGTGAAATTAAACCATTTCTTCTCAAAGAAGCCTGAAAACTTTTATATAGACTATATAACAATAGTCAATGTGTGTTTTACCGACTGAACATTTAACATAGCCAAATTATTTATTTTATTTCTTTAATGTGCTCTAATGCCCAGTAATTGCAAATAAACACTTTTTTTCGGTGCTAATATTCACACTGGATTTCAACAACAAAGAATACATAGTATACTTTGAAGAGAGGAATCAGCACCACAAAATTAAAGAAATCCAGATAGCATTTAAATAAAAAGTGATTACTCTGTGAAGTTTAAACTAAACCTAATATGATATCTTTGTGTTGGTTTAAAAAAAAAGTATTATTTCCAATATCTAAGTAACAATAAGACACCACTGGAAGATGAATAAATCAGAATCTGCTTGTGTGGCGGTCTAAGAAAACCCATCAGAAGATCTTTACGTTTATAATCTCAGTATGTATGGGGAAGTCATGGCCTAATGGTTAGAGAGTTTGATTCCTAACCCTAAGGATGTGGGTTCGAGTCTCGGGGCGGCAATACCACGACTGAGGTGCCCTTGAGCAAGGCACCGAACCCCCCCAACTGCTCCCCGGGCGCCGCAGCATAAATGGCTGCCCACTGCTCCTGGTGTGTGTTCACAGTGTGTGTGTTCACTGCTGTGTGTGTGCACTTTGGATGTGTTAAATGCAGAGAATGAATTCTGAGTATGGGTCACCGTACTTAGCTGTATGTCACGTCACAGTATATTTTACCAAAACAAAATGGAATCGTTTCTAATTACGCCACAAAAAAAATGATTTCCAAGTGATTAAATTTTGTTACATCAAAAATTGGTTTTGTATATCTAATATGAACTGAGGATATACTCTTCTGCTGCGTTACCACTGTGCACTTTGTGATTAATACATTCTATAGTAATAATTCCAATCAGTGGCAACCACCTCATGAATTTTCTTAATGTAATTGATTTATGTTAATACTTCATGAATTGATCACAGTTATTCTGCATAGTTTAATCCAGTCATTTGAAACGTGCATAAAATGTATAGAAAGAATAAAAAATTTTAAAAATCTTTAAATAACTAAATAAAAGAACATACAAATTAGATAACAGAAAGGATAAATGATAATTAAATGATTTTATAATCAAATTTACTACTGCAAACTCTTCTCGGGAATTAAACTGAAATCCAGTTTCTGACATCCACAAATCCAGTTTTTTGACTTCTGGGACTAAAGAGACTTTGAACCATTTTTTTTTCCTGCAAAGACTAACCACTGTATATAGGAAAATCAGGAGCTTTCAGAAGTTTATGGAGTGGAAAGTCCCAAATTTGTCCATGTGAAGGGTTTTGCTAGGTCAGCACACGATTTATAGTAAGGACATCACCAACTTCATTTATAATGAATATTTATGACAACATTTACAAAACTAAGTTTACTTTTAATGGCATGTCTGATTAATGAAGGAGATACTGTATCTAACACATGCCTTGACATTCTTAAATTTTGATGAATGCAATGAGGCTTTCTGTTTTTAATGAAGCGTTGCTTATTTTGAGTAGTTTGATGCATGTCGCTCATCGTGGGGTTTGGAGACGTAGCCGCCAGGTTAGCAAGGTTAATCTTCCATACCACGCTCAATCTTTGAATAAATTTTGCCCTCATACAAGTTTGTCTCAAGAAACAAAGTGAACTAAGAGAAACTGGGATAATCACATAAGTAATTAAGGGCAAAATTTTATGCCCTTAATATTATTTTAAGTAGAATAAGTATAGCTTTAATGGAGGCCAGTTTTATGCTCGATCGTTATTATAATTATGACTCACCTACGCATGCTACACAAAATCATGCAACAGAATCAAACTTTTAAATGGAATTCAATTAGGATTTATACTGTATGAAAAGTATAAACAAAAAAGCAAGCTAGAGGCCAAAGTTAACAACTATTAACATGACGCTACCATCAACATGATGCTAACACCACCATGCTTTAAAGTTTTCCTTGACTTTCTTGCTAGCTCCTTATGATGTCTTCATGCATTTATTTAGGTTTCCTCTTCAACAAACTTTGAACCTTTCCAAGAGTATTTATTTTAAAATTGGATTGCTTTTTAATCACACACAGGTTGACGCAATTCAACGATGCAACGTCTGATGACAGCTGTCTTCACCAGAAATAATTCAGGGGTTTCATATTGTCACAACCTGGATGGAAGGAGACAGACCCGTACGCAGGATAGCTTCAAATGAAGGGGGTTTAATAAATGAGGAAGACAAAGACAGAAAAGACGATAACTGAAACAATACAAATGACGACATTTAACAGGGACTAAACATGACGAGGGGTAAACGTAACTAATGATTCCGCGCTGCCATCGGCAACGCGGCTCACTTAAATATAAAAGACAATGATGACACAATAAGGATCAGGTGTGACGACAGGGAGGAGCAGACGAAGGCGGGGCAGACACGTGACGAGGAACGACAACAAATGCACATGGCCAAAAAGTCCGGGCTGAATCCTGACACATATAATTGGGTATATTTATGTAAGAATTTTATGCTTTATTATTTGTACATTTCTTTTGCAAACTATATCTCTACCCTCTACCAACACTTCAATACTATATGCTATTTTGTGTAAATACAATATATGACCAAAAGTACGTAAAGACCTGACTTTCCCACCCATTCATACCTCTTCTACAAACTGATGCCCGATGTTCGAGGCACAGAATTGGCTAGAAAGTTTGTGTATGCTTTAGTATTAAACTTACTTTCACTGAAACCCAAGGGCCAATATGTTTTAGTTTGACAATGCTTTTGTGCGCAAAGCAAGTTCCATGAAGACATGGTTCACCAAGGTTGGTGTAGAAGAACTTGTGTGGCCTGTACAGAGCTCTAATCTAAACCCCATTGAAGACCTTTAAGATGAACTGGAATGTGGAATGGTGTTCTTGACACCAGTACTTGACCTCAGTAATGCTCTTTTAACTGAATAAGCACAAATCCCCGCAAGCAAACTACAAAATCTAGTGGAAAGCCTTCTCAAAAGGCTTTATTAGTTGCAAAGGGTGACCAAGTCAGGAATGAGATGATCAACATGAGCATGTGGTTGTGATGGTCAGGTGTATACAATATTTTGGCCACATAATGCATTTGACATATAAAGTTCAAATTGGATTACAAACTGTGTACAATCTCAAGGGACTGAATAAAGACACTGACCCTGTCAAAAACTTTGTCTAAAGTCCAAGGATACAAGTAGGAACAGGAGGTCAAATGAATTCTATTGTCTCCCCTTTTGTTGGACAAGCTGTCTGTGTCATTGTCTGTCTGCCAATATCATCTCATCAACTGGCATTAGAATGCAACACTCTCACTCAAGGGCACAAAGAGAGGCGTCTCGCAACACGATACCACGGCTTTCACTCGGGCAAAAATGGCTGGATGGTGACCGAGTGCATCGATCAATGGCACAATCATCTGCTGCACTTGGTCTGTGAAAGTGCAGCAGCCACTGTAGCAGTGAAGTCTGACAGGTTCAATTCTGCTCCTGTACATATATAATGCTTTAGGCTTCAGGCTGTGCCAGGAAATATTATGACTGGGCTTCTGTCGAACCTTAGTTATGCCAATATCTGATATATTACGATGGTGCAAGTTTGTTTTATTTTGCACTGTGGATAATTGTGTAAATGTATTTCAAACATATGTCACCAGAACAAATAAACTTTTACATAAAAAATAAATTCCTACTTAAATACATTAATTACAGTTCGACACCAAAAACCTTTTAAATCCATAAGCAGTGACTATCACACCTATATGAGCTTTGTGGAACATATGAAACATCCCATTCCAGAGTAAATCCCCACTTTGCTGTTATAATTACTTCTGCTCTTCTATGAAAACTTTCCACTAGATTTTGGAGTCTGGCTGTAAGATTTGTGTTCATTCACCTACAGCAGCGGTGTCCGATCTTATCCACAAAGGGCCGGTGTGGGTGCAGGTTTTTATTCCAACCAAGCAGAAGCCACACCTGATTCCACCTGTTTAGTCAGTTGTTCTATGGTGTGGCTTCTACTTGGTTGGAATGAAAACCTGCACCCACATCGGCCCTTTGTGGATAAGATTGCACACCGCTGACCTACAGGAACTTATGTACGGTGAGGACAAGCCAATGGAAATAATTTGTATATATATATATATATATATATATATATATATATATATATATATATATATATATATATTTTTTTTTTTTTTTTTTCCTTTTGCACTGATACTTGTATCTAATTTGTGTATATCAACTGATTGGATCTACTTTCCATACAATATAACAACTCTATAAATGTTGGCACCCTTCCAGAAACTCAGGCTCAATTATTGCATAAAATGGACATTTCATATATTGCATGGAAATATTACAAAAAGGTAGATGTATTAAATATAGTTTTGTTACAGAAAAATAATCCGCATTGTTGCTCTTTCAGTAAGACATCATGTTAATGATAGAAATGGTATCCAACTACACTGCCCAGAGTACAGTGAGGCCTACACATACTGTATGGCCACAACATCCCACAGCACTCAACACCTTCAAGACGGATTCAAGGTCAATATTCTGTTCTTCAGACAAACACCAGTACACGATTTAGAGCTCACAGTATAAAACGACTCTTGCTTGCTTCACATTTCAGCCCTTAGTTTTATCTAGTCTAAGTTGTTTACTCATCTGATGTCTGCCTACAGTATTTGCTGACAACTCTTTTGCCATATGTTTTTGATTTGTCTGCCCAAGTCTGTAATAAAGCTCCAGGTTTACCAGAGCTTGCATCCGCTTCTACTAAGGGATCTATTTGTGCCAATGCTCTCTTGTGGGTTATAAGTATAAAAAGCTTTAATTTAAACTTTCAACACGTTGCAGCAGAATAAACCTTCATCAGTTTTATGAGTTTATAAAGTGTGGATACATAGCACATAATTATTGCCTGTCCAAAAAAAAAAAAAAAAATCGCTGGCTCAAGTAAAGTTCTTAAAATTTTATTAAATATAATTTAAATAATAATTGTTTGGGTATGCAATTAAGGTTTTATTTAATTTAATATTCAAAATTTGGATAGTCACTTGATAAAACTACTTAATAAAACCAACAAATTATTTTTTTTTTTGTTAATTTGTGACGACATGCTTCAGAGAATATCTTTCACACAAGTCATTTTAATAAATCAAGGAATCATTAATTATTCTTGCATATATTATAAACCGGTATAAAATGTGTAGCCTTTTCTGTATAATATCCTAATTAAAGATAGAAACGAACATGAATACATTTCTGAATGCAGCTCATCTACACATTTAAATCTCTGGTAGGAACAAAACAGATTTTTGAGGAAAATTGAATTAAATTAAAAGTAAAATTAAATGTGAGTTTTATGTGTTTTCTCATATGTGTAGTTTAGAAGGTTTATAAAGAAAACAGGCAAATTACATGATGACTACATATTTATATCAGAAAAAAAGAAGGGTGCTACAGTCAGGTGTAGAGTGTTCGGATAAACGATATATATATTTATATCAGAAAAAAAGAAGGGTGCTACAGTCAGGTGTAGAGTCTAAATAACACATTACCTACTGTATAATCTAACACAACCGAATCTTTTAAATGTCAAGTTTCAGAATAATCTGTTAGATGCACCTCTGTGACACCAACATGTTTGTATTACATAAAAAAGCTATCATTTCAGAAAATTTTGCTCCACGGAGAGGTAAGAGTGTGTTCTATTTAGATAAAAAAAAAAGAGACTGATTTAATGTAAATGAAAAGGAATGAAAGAAATTAAGAAATTAAGAGTGAAAGAAAGAAAAAAGAAAGAAAGAAAGAAAGAATCATTGTACATTTTGAACATGTACAGTAGTCTAGATTATAAATAAATAAATAAATAAATAAGTGTTAATTTAATTCCAAAGGGGGCACAGTGGCTTAGTGGTTAGCACGTTCGCCTCACACCTCCAGTGTTGGGGGTTCGATTCCCGCCTCCGCCTTGTGTGTGTGGAGTTTGCATGTTCTCCCCGTGTCTCGGGGGTTTCCTCCGGGTACTCCGGTTTCCCCCCCACGGTCCAAAGACATGCATGGTAGGTTGAATGGCATCTCTGGAAAATTGTCCGTAGTGTGTGATTGTGTGAGTGAATGAGTGTGTGTGTGCCCTGTGATGGGTTGGCACTCCGTCCAGGGTGTATCCTGCCTCGATGCCCGATGACGCCTGAGACGCCCGAGGTAGTTCGGATAAGCGGTAGAAGATGAATAAATGTCTTAACAAATTTAAGAATATACATATTAAGAATAAAATGTATTACAGTAATTGAATTAAAATACGTTCAATTCATTAAAGGGTTGGAGCATTTAAATTGAACACACCATTCAGGTCACTCCTGTAATATTAAGCTCAAAATGATTATTATTGTTTTGTTTTGAACTTTTTTGAGAATAAAGGGTGGAGGATGCCAAAAATATAGAGCTGACTGGATATCAAGGTTCTATTTATTTAGTCTTTAGGATGTAGGCTTTTAACATCAGACTAATCCCAAAGCTTAACTTAGGGCTCAGGCTAATCTCTTCTGTATCTCCACCTTGAACTGCAGTTTATTCTGTTCAAAGTGAACATTTACACTGCAGGCGGAGGTTAAGGAGCTTTGCAATTGAGGAGCTTTACACACTGTGAGCAGTGACAAAAAAAAAGGTCAAAAAGTCCACCCTGAACCATGTGAAATGTGTTTTGAATTAAATATCTGTGTTGTGTTTAGAGATTCTGGTGCTGATCATATTTTTAACTTTCTCATATTAATGAGAAACTTCATAAAGAAATAGTAGAGACATTGATGCTGAGCTACAACATCTAGAATTCAATGCAACTATGGGACACATATGTGCTGAGTTACAGCTCAGCTACAGAGACTCGGCTCACCTTGATAGTGATCGACCTGACAGCAAGGACCATGACGTGAAGGTTTCTCCAGATGAGGAGATGAGTGAGCTGGACAGAATGAGGGACTAAAGTGCTGCCGCATCGGTCTTGTTTTAGGTCAAGATAAAGCAAAGTATAATCTCCACTGTTGGCTAAAATACTGCCTAAAATTATATTAAAAAAAAATCTTGGATGTCAGTAAGGATCACGTTAGCTTTTTTTTTTAAACATAGGCCAAACCTTGAATTATCACCTGTTTTATTCTGTCTGTGCTTTGAATTGAATGTTTGTGTTGAATGTTTATGTCATGTAAAACTTTACAGTGGTGGTTAATTGTCATGAATGTTTCTATCTGCTATGTAAATGTGGATATCAAACTAATTTCTGCTGAGATGCCCCAAGTACTTGTTCATAAGTGTCTAAGATTAGAAGGTGTTTTCTTTAACCACTAAAATTGAAAATATTAAAGTTAAAATATTTCTTCCTTTAAGTTCAATGCCACATCCACATTATTCTTGTTTTATATATTTTTTGGCCCTGGCAATCACAGAGTCAGAATTAGAACCTTTGTTTAATTTTATTTTGGCTTTACAAGGTCACTGAGAATTGGGTAAATAATGATAATGGCTTAATTCGCTAGCCTTTCTGCCTGTAATTGAACATCTCTGGATAGCACAATAATAGCATGAACACATACTGATAAATTTTCAGACCGTAGTATCAGACCTTACTATCATCTTACTATTTATTCTCTCACTCAAGTTCCTAGTTTCAGGTAGCCAGGCTGTATGTCTCATTAAATAAAACGCGTTGTGATTTATAGCCTAGTTATCATCACATATTACCTCCATTTGCCGCATTAATTGGCTGTAAGGCCATTCCTTGGTGGAAGAATGGAGTGCACATTACAGTATAGTGAAAGCTCTAGCAAGACATAATAAAAATGGCCTGATAATAATAATGGTATGCGTAAGGACTTGGCCTGAGTGGGAAGGTGCTTGATTGAATTGAAATTCAAAAATGATTTTCAAATTCCAAATGAAATTGGGTGGTATGGTGTGTGTGTGTGTGTGTGTGTGTGTGTGTGTGTGTCTGGGTAGGTTTCTGTGTTCCTGGGATAAAACAACTGTGTAATAGTCAAGATGCTTATGTATTATTATTATTATTATTATTATTATTATTATTATTATTATTATTATTATTATTATTATTATTCCAGTCATTCTTGATTTCTAGAATCTGATCAGACAGAAGGTTTTTTTTTCATAATAGCAGCTTAATGTAATTCACAGATTTGTATTAATGCGCTTGTTACATCAAAATGCTATAGTTTCTATTATAACAGCTAATTCGCAGGGGTTTGTATGGTATATTGAATGAATATTGAATGAATGAATATATACTGAATATTACCTACGACTAACAATGTAAACAATGTGTTCTGTTATTTACCAAAAATAACTAAATCAATAAATTATCGTTGCTGAAATAGTGAAGAGAGAGAACATCTGTGGTCATGAGAAACTCTTCAGAACAGAGGACTTTACAAATTCCAGGTTCTATGTAATATAACATGAGTGATATGATATCGTGGGCATTCCATTTTATTAAATGTTGCTATAAATGTAGAAAAAAAAACGTATTTAACAATAAATTAAGAATTGTAATGTTTAGGAAATAGTTGTGGTAAAAGATGAATGAAACACTTTGTGACAGAGCCATTATTGTAAAATAATTAACTTCCAATTGGCAACAGTAACTCTTCTTCATTGTTAATTATTTTTTAAAATAAAAAGAAACCCCATCATTTTTTTTAGGTCCGCTGAAACCTCGAAACCCCAATTCCCAGCATGCATTGCGGCATCACTACCACCACCACTTCCCAAAGTATACACTCTTTGGGTGTCCATCTTGTGTAATGACGATATCAAGCCTTTGTTTATGTGGTTAGACATTTTGTCCTGTTTGCCAGTCTCCAAACCTGTTCCTGGTCCCTACTTTGCCTAATGTTTACCGAGTGTTTAAATAAACTGCCCTAGTTTTATTCCTTACTAAATGCATAGCTGTGGAATACTGCAACGTTTAAAACAATGAGGTAAAAAACAATTTAGTGCTTAGATATGCAGAGAGCAACACAACACCACTTTTATTTAATTGCTCTGTTTGGCTTTTATAATTTTCTATGTTATCTAAAACATAAAGCAAAAGACAGCGACAATGGTTAGCATTACGATCAATTAATTATTCCATCCCAAACTGTAGAAGCGCTCAGATTTTAACTGTATCTCTTTTGACCAGAGTTCATCCAGACCAGATTCCATTATTGGTCTGACAAGAAAGAGTCTATAATTGTAAGCACTTTGAGTTCTTTGAGTTCATTCAGCGCTTTTATGGCAAATAAACGGCTACTCAACAGACATGACTACTTATCTTAATAACTCGCTTTTCTCTACAGACACTGCTTTTCTTCTCGAACACATAAGCATTCAGCCATTATATCTTGTTTTTTTTTTTTTTTTTTGCAGAATAATTGTGACACAAAGCCTTTGCATTTGCTATCACTATTGAGCCAAAGAAATTGGTTCTGGGCCCAATTCTATTATATGACTCAAGGAAACATATGTAGTGAAATTTATCATGTTATGTGGATTTTTATTTATACACAATCATAATGAGATAATGAGTTTTTTTTTTTTTTACTAAATGGATCCACACACAAACTAATAAAGCTGCTCCATGCTGTTTAATATTCTTTTACTGTTTAGGAACCTCACATGGAGTTGAGTGCAAATGTTTGCGGCCCCCAGTGTTTTTAAAAGAATAAAAAGTAAATCTCTATTTCATGATTTATCTTCAAAATGTGAGAATTGTTAAAAATGTAATTTTGGGGTACACTGCAATAACCCAGCAATTCAGAATGAAAGGTAGAATCAATATAAAAATATTTTAGAAAGGGATTCTGACACAGGCTCATCAAAATGAGATGAGATTAGATGACATGGACTTCGACTTCAGGATATTTGAATAATGTAGCCTCTTGTTGAAAATATTCAAAATTATGTAATTATACTGAAAGCAATGTATTGATAATTGGGTACAAATAGTTTTGAAATCCAAGATAAATAATGTCTTCCATTCTCTAGGGACGAGTTGATATTTATATTTATATTTACAGGTACTTGTTCATTCTCTTGTCATTTCTAGACTGGATTACTGCAATGCACTGCTGGCAGGTCTACCTATGAACGCAATCCGTCCTCTGCAAATGATCCAAAATTCAGCTGCCCGGCTTGTTTTCAACCTGCCAAAGTTCTCGCATACCACCCCGCTGCTGCGATCCCTCCACTGGCTTCCGGTAGCTGTACGTATCAGATTCAAAACACTGATGCTGGCCTACAAAGCCAAAAATGGACCATCTCCCTCTTACCTCAAAGCCCTCATCACTCCTCGCACTGCACCCCGCACCCTCCGATCTACCAGCACTGCTCGACTGGTTCCACCATCTCTCAGGGTAAGAGGCAAGTATACTACAAGACTCTTCTCTGTACTGGCACCAAGATGGTGGAACGAAATTCCAATAGAAGTCCGGACAACTGAGTCACTGGCTATTTTCAAGCGGCGGTTGAAGACCTACTTATTCAGGAAACACTTCAACTAGCACTTCTTTCCTTATCTTTTGCATTTAAAAAAAAAAAAAAAAACACAACCTTTGACACTTTTTCATTGTAACTCTGAACAAATGTTTTAAACTCATGATATCTTAAGTATGTAACCTAGTGATCCAGCATTAATGATTCAATGTTAGAGATTTAAGCACTTATGTACGTTGCTCTGGATAAGGGCTTCTGCCAAATGCTGTAAATGTAAATGTCAATGTAAATGCATAAACTTCGGTTCACTAGGCTACAGACTTAAGATACCATGAGCTTAAATCACTGTTCAAAGTATACTGTATAATACACACAACAGACAACAGACAAGGAAGAAAGTGCTAGTTGAAGTGTTTTATGAATAAGTACAGTAGGTCTTCAACTGTCGTTTGAATCAGCTGTCCAGACCCCTAGAGGATGTTTCTTCGAGATAAGATAAGGTAAGATAAGATAAGATAAGATAAGATAAGATAAGATAAGATAAGATAAGATAAGATAAGATAAGATAAAAAAGTGAAAAGAAAATCTCAAAAAAAATTATTTGATTTACTGTCACTCACTACTCACTCTCACTCATTTTCTACCGCTTATCTGAACTATCTCAGGCGTCATCGGGCATCAAGGCAGGATACACCCTGGACGGAGTGCCAACCCATCGCAGGGCACACACACACTCTCATTCACTCACAAACTACGGACAATTTTCCAGAGATGCCAATCAACCTACCATGCATGTCTTTGGACCGGGGGAGGAAACCGGAGCACCCGGAGGAAACCCCCGAGGCACGGGGAGAACATGCAAACTCCACACACACAAGGCGGAGGCGGGAATCGAACCCCCAACCCTGGAGGTGTGAGGCAAACGTGCTAACCACTAAGCCACCGTGCCCCCCACTGTCACTCACTAGATTTATTTATTTATTTATTTACTTCTGTGTAAACCCTATGTACTTTATGAAAGTCCCAGGAGATTAGCAGTATTTGTTAAAATCCTCAAGCCTTGTTGGAAACCATGTACCATGACACGGTCAAAGTCACTGAACACTTTTTTTGTTTTCCCCATTCTGATGTTTGATGTAAACAGTACCTAAAGCTCTTAACTTGAACCGTATTGATTTTATGCATGGTATGTTGCTATGTTATTGACTGATTGGATCATTGCATGAATCAGCATGTATGTGGCAGCCTGGGAAAACCCATGAGGGTTTGACGTCTATACTTCTATACTAAGATGATATGAAAATGTTTTTAAAAAAAAAATGACATGGTATTTATTTTTCTTTTTTTGGCTTAAAGATGATTCTACAAGTGTAATACTTCACTTAACATGTTTTTTTTGTTTGTTTTTGTTCACAGCATTATGCCTTTGTCATGGATAGTTACAGGCCATAGAAAAATGGACAGAAGCCTAATAAATTCAGACTGTAAACAGATATCAGCTGTCAAATTGTCTGACATGCTCCTGAACTGTCACATCATTGTCAAAACAAAGAGGGGGTTTTACACAGACAGCTGACAAAGACAACCCGAACAGAACGGAGTGAATAAATCAGTGACTATTTCCCCATGATGCTAGTTTCAACAGAGCAGTGAAGTGAAAAGGCAATAATGTTGATGATGATGATGATGATAATGATGATGATGATGATGCCGATGATGATGCCGATGATGATGATGATGATAATGAGGCTTAGAAACTTGTTGTTTTTAGCAGAATAGAGTACTGTATAAATATAGAGGTACAGTCGTATGCAAAAGTTTAGGAACCCCTGACAATTTCCATGATTTTCATTCATAAATATTTGGGTGTTCGGATCAGCAATTTCATTTTGATCTATCAAATAACTGAAGGACACAGTAATATTTCAGTAGTGAAATGAGGTTTATTGGATTAACAGAAAATGTGCAATATGCATCAAAACAAAATAAGACAGGTGCATAAATTTGGGCACCCTTGCCATTTTGTTGATTTAAATACCTTTAACTACTTAGCGCTGATTAATTGGAACATACAATTAGTTTGGTGAGTTCATTAAGCCTTGAGCTTCATAGACAGGTGCATCCAATCATGAGAAAAGGTATTTAAGGTGGCCAATTGCAAGTTGTTGTTCTCTTTGACTCTCCTCTGAAGAGTGGCAAAATGGAGGCCTCAAAACAACTCTTAAATGACCTGAAAACAAAGATTGTTTAACAGCTCGGCAACCATCAATCCTAACTGAACTGGAGATGTTTTGTAAAGAGGAATGATCCAAAATGCATTCATCCAGAATCCAGACACTCATTACAGGCTATAGGAAGCATCTAGAGGCTAGTTATTTCTGCTAAAGAAGGCTCTACTAAATATTGATGTGATTTTTCTGTTGGGGTGCCCAAATTTATGCATATTTTGATGCATTTTGCACATTTTTTGTTAATCCAATAAACCTCATTTCTCTAGTGAAATATTACTGTCCTTCAGTTATTTGATACGTTTGTTCCCACCTACGCTACAGTAGCCAAAAATATGCCTTGCTTTGTTATGCCTTGTTTATGGCGTGTGCCAAAATGATCAGAAAATAGAGCCCTTGTAAGTGCCTTCTTGCTATAAATTACATGTCTTTGTTTTCTCGCATTTATCCTAAGGGTAGTCCAACTTTTACCCTCAAACTGTTTGGTATTTAAAGATATCCAATTATCAGACTTGCACATTCTTTGAGCAAGGTGAGTGGCTTTTCGCTCATGAAGTGAAGTCGGGTAAAATTTGAACTTTCCAAACTTTTCAGCTCAAGGAAATAGAAATAAATTGAACGGGCAGAGGCGATTTCATTTAGTTTTTTTAAACTTCATTATACCTACTGTAGATGTAGACCTGTGATCAAGTTGATAAAGCATATGCCATTGCGATACTGCAGTCTCTGTTTATGATATAGCTTTTCTCCAATGAACTATGAGTCCGTGTTTACAGAAGCAGTGAAAATTGAACAGACAAATTCATCTCTCTCCGCCTACAACTCTTCACAGTTTCTTCCACACATGATGTGAGTGATGTGAGTTTTCTAGGCTTAAGCTATGAGCAAAATGTTCAGTACCTTAGTAAAATCTGCTAAATGTTATTTGCCCCCAGATTTCCAAATATTACTCATATCTGAGGTCCGGTTTGTATTTTTTTTGTTGTTCATTTTTTATTTTGAATACTTTTATGCATAAGTTCTTATACAGGAAGATTGTAGATAATCACACATTGTACATTGAAGTCCTTTATATAGTTCATATAGTTGTCGTTATATACTGTGGTTCTTTGGAATGTTGAGAGGTTGATGTGAGACAAGACTTATAGAACTATGAACAGTTTTTCCATCAACCTTTATTTAACATGGCAAAGATATTGAAAGTGCAATTGTCTTTATCATATAAAGACTTTCCCATGATGGAAAATGTACTGACTGAGACACGAAGCTTTATCATATCATGTCCATCATACAACTCTCTCTGAATGGGATTTGTAAATGGAGGTTACATAGAAATAATATCTTAGAACAAATGTGTACAAATTTGTGACATTTTTTTTTACAAATGTCCGGCACACAGACTTATAGGCATGTCACATACCAGCCAAGCATGCCGTGCTCTAAGCCAAATGGATAAATGAATAAATGATTTCCTTACAGCCAGTACTTCTGTCAGAGCTGCTGTTATAAAGAATTAATCGACTCCTTCTAGCCAATTTGAGAACAGCTTTGTGGTATAAATTCTGCACACTTTACAGTCATACTATGAATATTCTTGGAATTTCAGAAGATTCCTTAAAAAGGCTGAGAATAAATTCAAACAAAAAATCATCAAGAGGAAGATAAACATGACAGTTGATGGTAAGCAGCCTGACATTTCAGGCTGTAATTCCCATGATCCTCAGACTTTGGACTAATCACATGTCAAGCTCCAATCCTTATTCCCTTTTAACCCTTTTACTTTAAAAGCACATATAATCTGTTAATTTTTTTCTCTGTATCAAGCTGTACACGTGTTCCTGTGACGTCGGTTCCTGATTTGGACAAACTGCTCTCGCCCTATGCGCCTGTCACAGTTCATTCAGTTACTTGTTATGCTTGGAGCTTCTGCACTCCTGATTCACCTTCTGCCTCTGAGCATGGTCTCGCATGGATACCCTAAACAGTTTAAGCTCAAGTTTCACTATGCTTTAATGGATGATCTCACAGAATAGAATCTGTACATACTGTAGATTAATACATAAGAACTGCTCCTGTAATCATCTTCAAACACTCAACGCTCTCTAAACATATTTAGTGCTCTTCTATTTGACTGAAATACCATAATGAGTTATAATCCATCTATTTGTTGTCACCTAGAATAGGATGCATTTCCTTTTGTGTCTGGTTCCTCTCAAGATTTCTTCATGTCGCTGTTACCTTTGTCTTCCTGTATACCTGGTTTGTGACAAAGCAGCTTATTATTATTATTCATTCATTCATTCATTTTCTACCGCTTATCCGAACTACCTCGGGTCACGGGGAGCCTGTGCCTATCTCAGGCGTCATCGGGCATCAAGGCAGGATACACCCTGGACAGAGTGCCAACCCATCACAAGGCACACACACACTCTCATTCACTCACGCACTCACACACTACGGACAATTTTTCCAGAGATGCCAATCAACCTACCATGCATGTCTTTGGACCGGGGGAGGAAACCGGAGTACCCGGAGGAAACCCCCGGGGCACGGGGAGAACATGGACATCGAACCCCCAACCCTGGAGGTGTGAGGCGAACGTGCTAACCACTAAGCCACCGTGCCCCCCTATTATTATTATTATTATTATTATTATTATTATTATTATTATTATTATTATTATTAAACGTGCTACAGACATAAAATGTAACAGAATTTATTATTAATCTTCACTATGATTCACAATCATCCTCCTGTACTGTTTCACAGGATCACAGGAAGCCTCAGAAATTCTATACAACAATCTCATCTCCCCTTCGGCCACGGCTCGCAACCTTGGGGTAACAATAGACAATCAATTGTCCTTTTCCTCTTGTGTTGCTAATGTGTCACACTCATGTCGGGTTTCATTCCCACAACATCAGAAAGATTCTGCCATTTTTTAACGACATAGGATGCTCAGGTACTGGACTATTGCAGCTCTCTGCTGGCAGGTCTACCTATGAACACAATTCGCCCTCTGCAAATGATCCAAGATGCAGCTGCATGACTTGTTTTCAACCTGCCTAAGCTCTCACACACACCACCACACTGCTGCGCTCCCTCCATTGGCTTCTGGTAGCTGCACACATCAGATTCAAAACACTGTGTCAAAGAACAGGAGTGTCTTTACGGATAGAATCTAGATCCAGATGCAGGGATAAGATGGAAAAGGGGAATTTATTAAGAAAAACAGTACAAAACAGTAAAAACAAACAAAAAAAAAACCAAGGCAACAGAAAAACAAAACAAAAACCAGGAGGCACAACAAGGACTCAGCAAAAAAAAAAAAAAAGCACAACAGGTACAGTATACAGTATATATGGAAGACAATCATTGAAATGCAAGGGACAGTTGTGCAGAGGTGGGAACAGATTAAGGATAGGGCGGGGCTAACACATGAACAAAAACAAAAGCATATGGCACCAGACAAAACAAAACCTGACAAAACGTCCCCCTATATTTCAGACGGGGAAAAAGTCCAAGTTGTCCCTGACACTCTGATGCTTGCCTACAAAGCCAAAAATGGTCCAGCTCCTTCTTACCTTAAAGCTCTTGTCACTCCTTGCACTGCATCTCGCTCCCTCAGATCTACCAGCACTGCTCGAGTGCTTCCACCATCACTCCGGGAATCTTTTCTGTTCTGGCACCGAGGTAGTGGAATGAACTTCCCCTAGATGTCTGAATAGCTGAGTCACTGGCTATCTTCAAACAACAGGTGAAGACCTGCATCTTCCTGAAACACTTAAACTAGCACTTATTTCCCCCGTTTGTTTTATGTGTATATTATTAAAAAAAAAAAAAAAAACCTGAACAGAGTTTTAGGTTGATGGTATCCTACGTCTGTAACCTAGTGTATTCATCGATAGAGACTTCAAAGCACTTTTGTACAGTACATCACTACGGATATGGGTGTCTGCTAAATGGCATACAGTAAATGTAAATGAACTCAGGGCACAAGGCAGTGGAGACACCCTAAACTGGGTCACTCACCCAATTACATATTCCAGGCAATTTAGAGATGCCAATCAACCTACAGGATGTGTTTTTGAACAAAGGGAGGAAACTGGAGTACCCAGAGTAAACCCCTGAAGCACTAGGAGAACATCAAAACATGCACACAGGGCAGAGGCAGGAATGGAACCCACAACCACATGGGTCCGAAGCAAACATGACAACCACTAATCCAACATGATTTTATAGTGGGTCATTTTTTATTCAATAGGGGAATATATTTATTAGATTATTATAGATTCAGTAAGGAACATGTACTATGTCTGTGTTTAATGATCGAATTTAGCTGCTCAAACAACAATAAAAAATTTCATTTTTTAATGAAGAAGTAAAATAGTTCACTGAGCCAACCTTCTTCTGGAGGTAAATGCCTTGAGCATTAAAGTCTATTAAAAATCTTAAACCTGCAAAATGATCAACTTGAGCTTAATGTTATTTTAATAAGGATGACTGATGATTCTCCTTATGGGATGAATATAAAGTTACTGATCAGTCTAAAGATTCAACATAGATATAGATAATAATAATGACGGAAAACCCTGTAGATCTAAACTTAATAAGCACTTTCCTATCATCAAGAGTACTGGTGAATTTTGAAAATTGATAGTTCTGTAGGTGTTGATTAATTTTCTGTAGCAATTGCAAGGTAAATTATAAGCTGATGTAAATACTCTTGTTCTAATATGTTATAGTTTCTGTAGCATTATTGGAAAATTATCATCTTCTCAATAGTTCACATCACACCACATCATCTTTAACGTTTTCCCCATGTTTTGTCATATTTTGTTCTTTTCTCAGCATATAATTTTATTCATGTTTATATAATAATTGCATTCAGTCTACTTAGTGTAAATGTACACAAGAAAAAAAATATAGACTCTCAGGTACACTGTTACACAAAACATAGGCGATAAGAATAGATCGTGAGGTAAACACTGGTATTTAATAGTAATAATTCAACTAATTCTGAGTCATTTGTGGGCAGTTTTTAACAAAAAGAACACTATCCGTTTTAAGACATGAATAGAGGATAAACAGCACAAATGGCTCATTAATGGAAAATGGAAAATACTGTAAATGAAGACAGTTGAAAATGTCTTTAAGTTCACCATACAAGGAGGAGTACAGGTGGAGAAGGATTATAGCCTGGGGGTAAATATTGTTCCTTGGGCAGCTGATACCAGACCTCATGCTGCAGTAGTGTTTGCCAAAATATGAAAGCTTTCAGGTGATGTGTGGGGGTATCCCTGATGACACAGGTTGCCTTTCTCTCACAACGTTTCTTTTAATGTCAAATATAAAGGAATGTGGTGACCTAGTGATTCGTTGGTCTGATCATTTGATCCTCTAGAGGGCTTTTCGGGCTTCCTCTGAGCCACGGAAGATTTTTGTGCTGTTGCCATTCCCAACATTGTTTTTTAAACTGAAAATTTCTAAGAATTCATACAGTATGGACCAACTTTTGTAAAAAGTTACTAACATTTTGGTAACTCCACATAGCCTTGTACTTCTGGACAACTATATACTTTTAAGCTCATATTGCTAATTTGTTGTACAAGTTTTTGTCTGATCATCACACGGTACTGGACATTCTCTCCATTGAGGTCACTCAGGTCCTTGTTTAGCTATCAAGACTGGATTAAGTCTCCTGTAGATGTTAGGGTGAGTGGCAGGGTTTGTGGTTTTAGCTTTTCATTTGAGTTAATTTATAAGAAATCTATTCTGAGAATTTCCTGTCATCCTCAGAATAGATGGTTTGTATAAGGATCTAGCTTTCCAACAGGGTTCCTGAAATCCTCAAAGGCCCTGTGATGGTACTAGTTGGTACCTTGCAAACCTTGAAAACCTAAAAATATCCGTATATAAAAATGTTTGTGAAAATATATAGTTTTTTTTTTAAGATAAATAAAGTGTCAAATGTGTCAAATGGATGCTCTTCCCCTATGTGCCATCCAACCACTTCATCTGAGAGGTTCTCAACTTCTACAAGCTCTTCAACATCATCATGTTGAAGTGTTTATTCAGTTAACTTCCTGTAGCTGTCTGCATTAAATTTAAAACACTGATGATTGCATACACTTATCACAAAGACACTTATGAAACCCCTAAAGAAGATATTTATATATAAGATATACCTCTGTCCTAATGCTGAGATGCTAGAAAGATGCTCCCCTGGTAGCACAAACAACTAAATCACTAGCTTAGTCATGACTTGACATACAGTGAATTCAGGTATCAAGACTCTTCATTGAACTGCCACCCAGGTGGTGGATTCAACTTCTCCTAAATATATTCCAACAGAATTTAACTTTATAGTATTCTTAGACCCGGACTGAATTGGACCGATGTATACTCTAAAGCACTTTAGCCTCTCTGGATATGTTGATCTGTCAAGTGCTAAAAATGTACATGTTAGAGTGTGTTTTACAGTTAGAGGTTTTGCTTTTTATATGACTTCATTTACAAGCAATCCGACATTTTATAGTATTCTCAGAATCTGCGGTCCTCCAGATACGAGTGCTTTGACATACGAATTTTTTGAGATACGAGCTGTGATTCGACCATATTTTTGGCTTGAGATACGAGCAAATTTTTGAGATACGAGCATCTGAGCCGCCGCCGCCGAAACAAAGATCCCAACAACCACGTGTGCTCTATTTCCCCGCCTCAGCTTCCCGCGTCTCACTCGGTTAAAGCCGCCTTTCCACTGCACACGTCAAACGAAGGCCGATAAACCGGAAGTCATTCATTTCCTATGGAGAGTCGCAAAGGCGCTGCGTGAGGTGCCGACCATCTGAGGATCCGTAATTTTCGGATTCGTTTTAAGCGTTGGATCCGTTAAAAAAAATTAACTTGTGCGACTACACCGCATCTGATATGCCGACTGGACAGGTTTTTATTAAAATGACCGGCAGATGTTAGTGAGGAAAGAGTGACAAAAAAGGCAAAAACAAGTGAAGAGCAAAGCGATGAAGAAAATTAAGCAAAATTAATGTAAAGAAAACAGAAATTGTACCAATTAAGTTCAGTTAAGAGAATCAAGCTTCGCGTTAGTTCTGGCAGGCCACGTCATCAAGCGTGCATCAGCTGTTAATCAGCTGTTCACGACGCGCACCAATCTGGTTACGACATCCATATTACCCGACCATTTAAATTCCCATTCATTGAGCCGTTTTCTAGCGCTTCGCTGCTGCTGCGATTTAAACTCCCTCCTCCAACCCCGACTCCACCATGCCGGAACCCGTGTTCCTTGTACCAGTTTACGTACATAAATCTCCACATATTTCTCTCTCTCTCACTCCCTCTCTCTCTAATTATTTAATTATTTATTTATCCATTTATTCATTTATTATTTCCCTTTCCTATTTTTAACTCTATGCATGATTAATGGTTCTGTTATACGGGGGTCTATTCTATTCTCTAGTTGCTGCTCTCCCTGCTCTAAATGAAGTTTAGTTAAGTTCCATTTAAATGTAAAGTAGCATTAAGAGTGTACAGTAGTGAGTAAGTGAACGAAAGTGAAAGTGTAATTCCTCCTAACTCCTCCGCCTGTTTACTCCTCCCTCAACCTCCGTGCGCATCTTCCGTAAAGTAAAACCAGTTTATTTTTTTTACTTTCTCTTTTATTACAATATTTGTCATTTATATATACAGGTACTGTACATTTTTCATATTCAAAACATATAAACAAAACAACTGGAGTGGAATTTTGCGAGCTGGAACGGATTAATAGGATTTCAATTAATTTAAATGGGATTTAAATGAGATACAAGCAATTTGAGATACAAGCAAGGTCACGGAACGAATTAAACTCATATCTCGAGGTATCACTGTATATATATATATATATATATATATATATATATATATATATATATATATATATATATATATAAATGCTGGTAAGAATCAAAAGCTTATACTGTACTTATACTGAAGTCTGACCAATGTAATGACATGAAACCACTTCTACTTTTCTGAAGTATATTTGCAGAAAAACTCCATTTTGGTCTCTGACTATTCAGCATTTTTCCCAGGATTTAGGCACAGTGACTTTCCAAGGCTGCCATTTCTATGGAAAGAGAAGACTTTTTGAACTGTGAATTATTACAATGATTATATTTGGATGCTGGTTTCATTATGTTTCATATCTAGCTTTTAGTCATTTCCTTCTATCATTCATTCTTTCTTCCTCCATGGCTTCTGTAGGTAAAGGTATTATTATGCCAGTAAGTCAGCACACTCAGACACACTCAAAGCAGATTTACTGTATTGTGGCATACATCAAATAATATTTTGAAGAAAACTGAAATTCCATCAATACTCATTTGCATCTATTAAAAAACGCAGACATTTTTAAAGAGTATGCACCAGAAACAAGCTCCTTCTCCTTTCAGCTTTCCCAACAAAAGGAGCTGACCCAAGGTAAAGGTTATTCGGTATAAAATACAACATTGAAAGGGAACATTTTAGTTGAAATTTCACCTTGTATTTCAAAACAGACCATTCAAAACATTTCAATCAGTCAGAAAAGGTCAGAGGTAAAAGAAATGAACTTGTAGTTCTGTTCACATTTAACTCTCATTTATAATTGAATTAAATCTTTTGCAATGATATTTCTGTTGAATGTTTGAATCTTTTTTTAAAACTTGTCTTGATAGTCTTTGTTAGCGAGACCACTGAGAAAAGAAGTTTTATTCCCTAGATTTTACTCAATATTAAATTTAAAATGCTACGCCTGTACGCATCAAATTGTTATTTTTACTGTGTGCATGTCACCTTTATTGTACCAGATTAAAATAATAATTTCTACATTGAAAAAAAAAACACTCAGAGTAAAAGTGGCTTTCTTTCACATCAGTGAAAATTGTAAATGTTACACGGGGTAAAAAATGAACTAGCTAAACGTAGCAGAATAAAATGAGGTAACTAGAGGTAAATTAGAAATATAATTATCTAACAAATTGAATTGAAATAATTTGGTAAATCTTTATCTGAAATAAAAAATCTAAATCTAATGTGTTTCTTTTTTTATAAGAAACATAATAGTTCTGCATGTACCTACTGTATATATTGCTCAAGTATATAATCCATTTTCGAATCACTGCCTGTTAAATAAGATGTTATTTTCTCACATGATGAAAGTCATTTCTTTTTTCCTGAGTAATGTAAATGATGCCTTGCAGCGTAATGATGAAGAAAGTAGTTGGGGAAAAAAAATCATAATGTATTCAGCTTCCTCTCGGTACATACCATGAATATTTTGTTTCCCCCTGCATTACAAGCACCTATACGCCATTCATAGGAAACATCATTACTGATATAAGACGAGGTAGGTAGTTATGTATGTATGTAAGATATATTTATTTATTTGTTGAGTAAACAAGTTATGCTCTCAGTTAAATTTTGCCGTAGAAATTCAGCAGTAACATCAGCACACTGTTGGGAGAAAACACACGGCCTCTGTGGTCATGTGTGGCTTCCCGGTTCTACAATTAATGTCTCACACACAGGCAGAGAATGGAAGAGACAAGCTGTGACTGCTGAGAAAAAAAGGTAGTGACATAAATCTGAGATGAGATATAAAAAAATAAATAAATAAATAAATAAATAAATGCACATGGACACATCTGGAAGAGAGGGCCGAGGGAAAAATCGGGACTTAACAATTCTTTGCCTCAGTCAAATGCACTTGACTGCCTCGTTCCCACTGTTCCAACCTTTTTCAGCTGAGGCTGGATTTCACTGCCGTCTGCATCTGTCAACGCTGGTCCGTTTTGGCCTGGTGCCGAGCGAGAGTTCATATTCCTCTCAAGAGTCACTGAGCTTAGACAACAGGAGGGGGAACGACACTATAATTCATTCTCTTCCACAGAACAACCAGATTACATTATTTTAACTGTTTCAGTAATAGAACTAATGACATCTAGTAATAAAAGGTGATGTGTGAATGTTGAATGGTTGACATACTTAACAGGTGGTTATATGCAAAGCACAGATACTGTATCATAGGTTATATACAAAGGGCCAGGTCAAATAAAGAAATGCTGCATAAAAAAAAAATCATAGAACAATAATTAAGATCATATTACTTTTTTTTAAGCTATCCAGTAAGAAACCTTTTGTTGTGCAAATGAGTGTGAATAAAACTACATATTCTGTATGTAACCATGAAGCTGGAAGCACTCCGAGGTTTTCTCGGTTGATTTCCTGGGTTTATGAATTCGAGCCTTAAAAATAAACAACCACAACAACCACAAAAGCGATAAAGGATAAAACTGCAAGAGAAGAGATAGAAGAGATTTCCTTTCAATTACATTAAAAGGTTCACTCAACTGATTTCTATTCATGCTAACATCTGTGTACAAATCACTGATGTGACCATGCAAGAGCATCATGCACATTTTAACAGCTGGAATTAAAAAACAAACTAAACTGATTGCACGTTAATTTCCCACTCTATCTATTCCCTATCTCAAGCTTCATCGGGCATCAAGGCAGGATACACCCTGGACGGAGTGCCAACCCATCGCAGGGCACACACACTCTTATTCACTCACTCATTCACTCACACATGACTATCAACCTACCATGCATGTCTTTGGACCGGGGGAGGAAACCGGAGTACCCCCGGAAAACCCCCGAGGAAACCCCCGAGGCACGGGGAGAACATTCAAACTCCACACACACAAGACGGAGGCAGGAATCGAACCCCCAACCCTGGAGGTGTGAGGCGAACGTGCTAACCACTAAGCCACCGTGCCCCCATATTTATATGTAACTATCAAATACTTATTTAAATGATGAGAAAAGCATAGTTTCAAGGATATTATCTTAAGGTGGACTGACTGCATTTGCAGCTTTGTTTGTTTGTTGGCTCCTTTCAGAACTTGATCTTTAAAGACAGATATGGTAGCTATGTGTAGATAAATATTTGATCAAAAATGCTGGTCCTCAATGGGCTGTTTCAAAGAATTCAGCTATAGCTACGTCCAAAGGGCTTTTTTAAACCACCACATTTACTTTTTTTAAATCCTTGTGTTCTGCATACAGCTTGCAACCTCATTCCCAAAATCAAAGAGGTCACACACTGTAGATTGATTTTGAGGCCAGGCGTTTCCCATCAGCATTTTTTCCACTACGCAGTTCTGTCAGATGGTCAAGAAATAAAGCAGCTCTCCGCATCCAGATTTAACTATGGATTTCTCGGAATCTATTGATCTGCCCCGCTTGTCTAATGACACATTTCTCTTGAGTTACAGTGCAGCTGGTTTCTCTGGAATGTAGAGCCTCTACAAGCTTTGAGGCAAACACCGATTTACTCACGGCTGAGTTTGCGGTCGCCGCCGGCTTACCTGTGTGTGCTGGGAAATGGTGCTGAGGGAGCTCTCTATCTGAAATGCTCTGTCATCAGTCAGTCAGTTATCCACCTGAATCAAGTGGCACTCGTGACAGCAGAAGAAGTGCCATTACTCTTGGGGAGAGTCATTGCTGTGTCTATGCTCTCATCGCTTTTGCGTCAACAGGGAACAGACACGGATACACTTGTGCCCTGATAATATCAGTTAATAGAAATAGTAGCAAATAATAAATTATTTGCTATATCATTCATCCACCCATCCATCCGTCCATTTAGCTATTCCTTCATTCATTCATCCATTCGTTCATCTTTACTGCCTGTATGTATCTGCTTTATCCTGGTCAAGGTCACAGCAGATCCAGACCTTATCTCAATAAACATTGGGATGCATCAGGAATAAATCCTGCTTAGAACACTAATCCATCTCAGTCCACCATGAACACACACCTTCACACGCTTATTAACACCTTCAAACAATGTATCATCACCGGTCCACCTATAGGTTTATAGGAAGTGGAAGAAAACCTGGAGAACCCATACAAATAAACCCACACAGAAAAGAAAACACCATGCGAAACTCCAAACAGGCAGTAACTCAGAATTAAATCACGAATCCTGACGCTATGTGGCAGCAATGATGAGGCAATGCTTTGCTATAGATCTAATCATTAAAACATTTGTACTAGTTGAACATCGACGTGACTGAAATACAAATAACCTTGATATCTGAAAGCCTTTGCAGATGCATTGAAAGGACACTTTTTTACTGTCTAATGGTAAAAAAAACACAGTTTATATCATCAGGTTTTGTGACATACATCCATTTATTCATTCATCTTCTACCGCTTATCCGAACTACCTCGGGTCACGGGGAGCCTGTGCGTATCTCAGGCGTCATTGGGCATCAAGGCAGGATACACCCTGGATGGAGTGCCAACCCATCGCAGGGCACACACACACACTTATTCACTCACGCAATCACACACTAGGGACAATTTTTCCAGAGATGCCAATCAACCTACCATGCATGTCTTTGGACCGGGGGAGGAAACCGGAGTACCTGGAGGAAACCCCCGAGGCACGGGGAGAACATGGAAACTCCACACACACAAGGTGGAAGCGGGAATCGAACCCCACCCTGGAGGTGTGAGGCCAACGTGCTAACCACTAAGCCACCGTGCCCCCCACTGACATACATCCTGTCATTGGAAACCACATAAACATTTCAAGGCACTTAGACAATTGGTATAAACGTTGCATATGTATGCCATTCCTTTCATTTACAGATTTAGATTTTAATGGCTATGTAATGTCCATGAAAAAAGAAAAAAATGGTATGTATTACGTCATTTTAGTATATAAGCATACATAGTATATTCTGGCTACGTTAATAATAAAGGAAAAAATAAGCTGTGTATTAAAAAACCCTACTGTCAGCTTGGTTCAATAGCAATTTGATATCCGCATGTCTCACCAAAGACTGCGATTGAGCTTTTTCCTTCCAAAATACATTTCAGCACTTTGTGGGTCCTTTGAGTGGGGAAAACAGCAGCCGGATCGTTCCCAATGCCCAGTGTTCTTTGAGCTTTGAGTGCAATGATGAGGCATGTTTGATTCACAGTCATTATGGCAGAGGGCTTTTAAATAGTGTATGGACTTTGACAGCTTGGGCTGGATGTGTTATTTGTGGTGACAGAGGTGATGCTTGGTTTAAAAACATGTTTACCACATAGGAGTATCTTTTCTGTGCTATCAAAAAGCAGGTCATTAAACGGACATCGGCAATTGTTCTCACAATGTCCCTATTGTCCCAGTGCCACGTCTTTCACCATAGTATAACAATGATGAAGTATTGCTGGAGAAATAATCTCTCAGATCTTATTATGAAGATAGTCTTCTCTTTTTTACATATAAGATTTCTGTTTACATTTAAGAAATATTTTATGTTTATGTGCGGAAACTTCCAGAAAAGAGTTAACTACAACACTGTGATACACAAAAGAGCCTTTTAAGAATTGAAATATGTTAGTTATTATTTTACACATTCATTGCAATTATTTGCTGATTTATACGTTTATAGGCAAAATCAATTATTGCTTTAACCATGGAAAATTACTTTTTTATTACTTGTTTCATCTCTATACTATCTTATTGATGGAAAACATGAGAAGACTGGATTATTTTAGATTAACTAGGATGAAAAGTTGAGTATCAGTTTGTTCAAAAAAAAAAGTCTGCATAAGTCCTATGGTTTATTCTTGCATCTTAGTAATAAAACTTTTATGTCAGCAACCATAGTGTGATTGGTTGTGTAGTGAAAGGAAGCAGAAAATGAAATCCTGTATGTGAGTTTTAATAACTGAATCAGAACGCACATTAAGTCTTGTATGTCGGGAGGAGTAGGAAATGTGATGCATATGAAAACATCAGCAGTGATTTTTACCCTAGTCAAGGTTTATTATGTAAACTAGCTTGTGTCCAATAGCGTTTGGTCCCCATATCACACCCCTTGGTACACAGTCATACCGAGCCCTTCTCTGGCCTCTGTGAAGTTTGTAATGGATTTCCTATAGTGCATTTCTATAATGGCACGGAGCCTGATCCCTGTGGATAGATTGGCCTGCAAAGCCTCTGCAGCACACCTTGATTGAAACACTCTTCGTGTACAACCACCACCAAATCTATTTGACCACCAGGTGATCATATCTGACACTCATCCTATCGTGTCTCTTCCCAGGAATTGGACGCCACTAGTGTGTAATCACAGTACTCACAGTTGGAATTATCTATCAAATTACAGGAAAGCTATTAATATAATAACTCAAAGGGTTAGACACTGGATGAGCCGCTTATAATTCAAAATATTTTCAACAGAGTTTTAGATTCTCCTATTAAAAATTCTAATCGTATGGTAAGAAAGATATCATTTGGAGCTTACAATCAACAATCAACAAGTATAAACGAAATAATAAACTTTCTAATAATCTTTGATTAGAGCTGCTATAAAAAAACTAATCAACACCAATTAACTAATCCGATTTAAGAACTGCATATCACTGTGGAATAATATTGTATTATACACTAAAGCAAAATGCTGTATCTACCACCATACACTTTATGTAGTACTCTAGTGTACTTAGGTCTTTGTTGTCTTCAGTAAATCTGTATTTTATGTAGCTGTTTCTTTTTACTGTGTACTGTACCAACCGTACAACTGAAAAGCTTCTTGATTTGACTTGATCATGCAGACATCACTATAACTTAATCCGAGCTCAATAATATTTCACACAGCAAGTATTGCAAATAGAATCTGATATTAATTTAGTCTCTAAAAGAGTTTCATTATAATCTTACATTATAATCTCATACAAAAACCTATTATAATCTCATAGAACAAATTCAGCACACCGTTTCCCGCAGGGTGCAATTGATGACCTTTTCCAGGCTCTTAACCAGTTTCCTAGTGACTGATGAAATCTGGTTAGTTCATGCAGAGAAGTGAAATTTGTCTCTCACCTTCCTCACAAGCAGGTATGCTGAACGGAGGGTTTGAGGGATCTGTATTCATTCAGGCATTGATAAGGTTATCACTGCCTAATCATCCATAACTGCTCTAATAAGGGGCTGTTGGACACCAGACTCAGCCGCTACAATCCAATATTTCTAAGATGATGAGCATATCCATACCAAGAAACGGATACAATTACTATAAAATGAGATTACATGTGGGACATGGTGGTGCAGTGGGTAGTGATGCTGCCTCATAACTCCATCGCTCTTGTCTCTGTATGTTCTCACAGTATCCTTGCAGGTTTCCTATGTGTTTCTCCAAAAACATCCCACTAGTTGGATTAGCCTCTCGTAATTCTCCCTCTGAGATGGCTTTAGCTGAGTGCTTCTCAAAACATGTATCCTTCACTGTCTCCCATAGCACATAAATCAGTGAATCAGCCAACCTGTGGAGAAATAAGTCAGTAAAAGGTGGGAGTATTAAATAAATAAATAAATAAATAAATAAATAAATACATTATTTGTTTTTTTTCTCACTTTTGACTGTTGATGAGTATTGATGGGACTCAATTCCCATCCATCCTAATGGACATCAAAGGTCAGCTGTAAAAAATTTGTAGCTATCTAGCTAGCTGGCGATAGATAGATAGATAGATAGATAGATAGATAGATAGATAGATAGATAGATAGATAGATAGATAGATAGATAGATAGATTTGTGCATGTCTGTTTTTATGTGAACTTTTTGTCTCAAACCATTTGATGAGACATAGATAGATGGACAGACAGACAGACAGATAGATAGATACTGTAGATAGATTGATAGATAGATAGATAGATAGATAGATAGATAGATAGATAGATAGATAGATAGATAGATAGATAGATAGATGAAAGAGATGATAGAGACCATGAAAAAATGCAGTAAAATCAGGATGAACATTGCAGTGCTTTTCTAAGACATATAAAGCTTTGAACTGTTGGATGTCATTGCAAAACAGATAGAGTAAATGCCCTGCTATAGAAATGCTATGAATCAACCATCTTCAAAGACATATTATGTAGTGCAAGATGACTGCATCAAACTCCTATGCTATTCACGATACCAACAAGCTACAGTACCACCTGTAGGGGAAGTCAACAAAAAAAAAAGAAAACGTCATAAACAAACACAAAAACGACAGTAAATTCACTTTCGATCGTTCATGCCGCAACAAACGAATTGAACATGTTTATACTTTTATCATTTGGCTTTCAAGCTGTTAAGCAAGCTTTTAAATGGCCACAGGTCACGCTAAAATGCTTACACCCTCAGTTACAGGAGACACAGGAGTCATTTTAAAAAGTAACATGAATCGTTGTGCAGTGTGCAAAAAATGCACTGTGGACTAATTTGCTCTACTGAGATATGAGCTATATAAAGTATTTGGGTCTTCTATCAGGCAACATTAGCACATAATGTTACATATGCTAGCTGGGTTGTTATCTGATTGTTAGGTCTTGATATTTTCCATAATGTGGTGCTACAAGCATTAGGTACAGTATGTTACTTTCAATAAATAAGAAGTAATGTTCTTGCTAACGCTAACTCTGATTGGTTTCCATTAGATTCTTTGTGGGAAGCTTTGTGCACATGGGCAGCAACGGTGCGAGGGTTCAACGAGTAAAACTAATGCTCCAATATTGTTGAACTTCATCTAGCTAAGTGCTAGAGACTTACTTGTAACACAATTGTGCTGGTCTTGAGTAATGTATGCTGCATGATTTTAAATAAATAAATAAATAAATAAATAACATCTGAAATCTCATAGTCTTGAAAAGTACTTATTTTCTTTTCTCTTATACACACTGTATAGTTCCCTGTAATGACCTTGGAAAGGATTTCTATCTTTGACTATCTGTAGATAAGAAAGTTAGAAATGGGAACCAGAAATAAAATATAAAGTAATATGGAGTTTTTACACTTTACTGTGGTATTGTGGTTTAAAATTAAAGGTGATAGTGTGTTTCAGTTTAGCTACAGTTTTTTTTTTTTACATCCAGCCACTGTTGTAAAATGTATTATAATCTTTGTGAAAAAATGTATTGTAATCTTTGTGTACTAAAGGTACACTACTCTTTTGTGTGTGTGTGTGTGTGTGTGTGTGTGTTTGTCACTGTGAAAGTTCTCACTTGGTATGCGGCAAAATGCCTTGTATATCTTACACTCCATAATGCAAACTCCAAGATACTGAACCATATTTGTAAAACTCAATTTCCCCTCTCTTGTTCTATAACGGTGTGTGTGTGTTTGTGTGTGTGTGTGTGTGTGTGTGAGAGAGAGAGAGAGAGAGAGAGAGAGAGAGAGACAGAGAGAGAGAGAGAGAGAGAGGCATTTATTACACATGTATTCTCAGAAAATTGCACATTTCTTAACAAATCAAAGGCTGTTAGTCTCAGTAAGCTACAGGCCACATAGAGCGCCTGCTTTTTTCCTGCTACTGTTCAAATTTCTTCAAGTAAAAATAAAACAGGAAAGACACAAAATTCCATACTACCGCAGTGCACAGACCTGTGCAAATACAGTTCTTGATCTACGCCCAAGTGTTAGTTGAGTGATACGCTAGCACAAGAGTCACATGACTCAAATCCTTTCATCGAAGGTTTTTTCTGTACATTGTGGGCTGTGATTGAACACCAGTGCATCAAGATTGGAGGAAGAGAAAGATCATGTTATTAAAATATGCTATGTTTTTCTTCTAGTAGGAACGAGTTTCCAAATGTCTGTTATTCCATAGTTAATGCGCAGAAGGCAAAACTAGTGTGTGCACATGCCGGTTGTATTTGTCTCTGTGAAAAATAAACTGCATTTGTGTGTGCTGTGGGAGACCCAGAATTGGTTTAGGGCTGTTCATCACAGGTAGTAGCAGTGTGGTCATTAAAACGCACTGCACAATGTCTGTTTAATACATTACAATGCACACAGGACCCATTTCTGTGTTTATCGCACAGTAAAAAAAGGAGCCCTGTGAATTTAAAGTATTTTAAGAGCAGCAGATTTGCCAGATAGTTACTGTAATTAATATTTACTGTACAGCACTTGTATACTTTATACTGCATACTGGAAAGTTGGTTTGCGAATATCAGCATATTCACAGTAAAGTATTGTAATCTCAGGCACAGTACAAAATAACACACAATTCAATACATTTGAGTGATGCAGGACACAACCAAGCAACACAACATTCTGCTTTGTACCTCAAAGCCTTAACAACTGATCCACCACAGCTTGCTAGAAGTAACTTGCACTGATTCAAAGCATTCATTCAGTGGTGTTAATTCTGAGCTAGAGCCTTAAGTCATTTCTTCAAATCCCAGAGCCTCCAAGCTGCCATGGTTGGGTTCAAAAGAAAGACCCTTCAGCTCAGTTGTGTATTTTATTGAGGAAATGTCCCAGCTAATTTTAGTGTTTTACAGTAAGTTGCTGTCTTACAGATGTTTACAGTTGTTTACTGCAAATTGTAGAGGACTTCACCGACCACTCAGGTTGCAATAGATAGATAGATAGATAGATAGATAGATAGATAGATAGATAGATAATTAATATATGTTTTTATATATATATATATATATATATATATATATATATATATATATATATATATATATATATATATATATATAGTAAACATATATTAATTATAGTAAATATATTAGTAATATATAGTAAATATATAGTAAATAATTTAGTAAATATATTTTATAAAATGACCTAAAATATTATTTTATTACCAAAAAATGTTTCATTTGTTGATACTTGGGAATAAAACAGAATGTTTCAACAAATGTAAAACTATATATACATATATATGTATATATATATATATATATATATATATATATATATATACATATATATATATATATATATATATATATATATATATATGTATATATATATACATATATATATATATATACATATATATATATATATATATGTATATATGTATACATATATATATATATATATATGTATATATATATATTTTTTTTTTTTTTTTTTTTTTTTTTTAAACATACATGAATGATTTCTGGGTTTTTTGGTTTTTTTTTGCTGTTTTTTTTTTTATTCGTTTTTTTTTTTTTTACATGCAGGAATCCTGTCATTTTTACACAATCATTGTTATTAAAAGAAAATTGTACCAGAAATCATACAGGCATTATCATGAAGGACCGCATTTTGACTAGCAACATCTTCGAGTCCTAGCTTCACAGTAGATTCTGAATGATTCTGCATGAATCTCATCTTTTTGGTCTCGTTTTTATGGAAAAAACCAAAAACTAAAGAAAATCTGATTAAATATAACGAGCTGGCTATTGTTGACAACTATAAACAATGGCTCCATGGTTTGAGAATGCCATTATTGCTTAGAAATATAGTTAGCTTGCTTACTCAATAACATTAGAATAGAAGATTGCCAGAAAGTTCCACAGGGCATCTGGTTCAGGAGCTGAATAAAGTTATGATCTGCAAATTACTATTTGATGTTATAATTCACGAATGAAAAATGATTGCTGGGAAAAGGAGTAATTTTTTATTCTGCTAGTATAAATCTGAATACCAATACATATCTGAGTATTCAAAGAGGTAAACAGATACCCATACACATAGTGTGTTATTGTATTGTACCTTTAATATGCACACATCTAATATATCACATACTGTACAGTACTTTTGACTTTACAAAAAAAAAATACACATTTTAACACATGTTGTATTTAAGATTGTTATCAATCCCTTACTCATACAACAACTCATAAAACATAGAACTAATTTTTCCACCAAGAAAGGCACCATCTACTGTATCAAAGATAGTATATCAGGAGTTAATGTGCTGGGGAGAAGAAAATGGACGAAATCAGTGAACGAGAATTAGAATATGTGGTTGAAAAGGGAATTATGGGTAATAAAATGTCACCCCGGGGGCACGGTGGCTTAGTGGTTAGCACGTTTGCCTCACACCTCCAGGGTTGGGGTTTCGATTCCCGCCTCCGCCTTGTGTGTGTGGAGTTTGCATGTTCTCCCCGTGCCTCGGGGGTTTCCTCCGGGTACTCCGGTTTCCTCCCCCGGTCCAAAGACATGCATGGTAGGTTGATTGGCATCTCTGGAAAATTGTCTGGAAAAAGAGTGTGTGTGTGCCCTGCGATGGGTTGGCACTCCGTCCAGGGTGTATCCTGCCTTGATGCCCGATGACGCCTGAGACAGGCACAGGCTCCTCGTGACCTGAGGTAGTTCGGATAAGCGGTAGGAAATGAGTGAGAAAATGTCACCCCATAGACTTTTATAAGACATAACTGGAATCTGATTATTTAGTGAAGCCAGGAATGAAAATGTATACACATGAACACACACACACTGTCCATTTTTTTAGTAATACTGTAATCTGTAGTATGTTTGGTACCAGATGGGATGATCTTCTGGGGGTTTTTTAGATTTTCAACAGACTGGTTCAGAAAACTAAAAACATCCGAAATCAACCTTGAGGCTTAAGTGCTACAACAACAGAAGGTTTCACTCCTGGCATCAAGAACAGGAATCTGAGACTACACACAAGAGAGGATTGGAAAATGACCAGGTAAAATTTATTTACATTCACCAAGGTCCTGCTGCTGGGATATGGCTGTTACATAGGTAGAGTTAAGTGCAAACGTTTGCATACTCTTAACAAAAAAAAAAGAAAAAAGTAACAAATTTAAGATTAAATCATTTTAAATGTTTGCATTTCCGTCTGTGAATGAAATATAAATTAAACGCATAGAATTTTCCGAACTGAAACGTGTTTCTCTTTTCTATGTGTTCTATTATTAAAACCCTAGGGACAAGTTAATACTTTGAGGTTACTAGGATTCTATTGCATGAAGTGTTGCATCCTGTTAAAATAATCATATTTCATAATTTACCTAGATTTTCTGCCTCGGCTACAATCAGATGACTGACACGCTGCATTAAGAAAGAAATAAAAGATGTATTCATATAATATAATATTTATCATTAATTTAATAAATATATACTCTGTGTCAGATACAGCTATTAGAGATGATGAAAAGAGACATGGACATGCATGAGTTAGAATTTGTACACTTGTGTTTGTTTTGTGACACTGAACAGGCTCTGTATGTCTGTGATTTTAAAAATGGAACAAAGACGGATTGAACCTACATCCTAAAATGGGCTTTGATACAGATTTGTAATGAGGTTAAAATCCTATGTGTTTCACAGCTTGAGGGATAAATCATCAAATATGAGTCTTCCTATATACTGTATGAGTTAATATGATTCCGAGTTTTTTCCAGGAAGCTCCTCTATCAGGAGTATGAAGCATTGCAGTGATAATATGATGCCAAGGGCATTCGTCCCACAACCTCTATATCTTGTCATTACTCTTAATGAGGATTCTCTGCTACAGCTCACTATCACATGTCACAAAATGTTGCATATGAAAGACAGCTACTGCTGATCAATACTTCATTCCAGAGACAAAAAATTGGTCTTTGTATTTTTAGTTCCCCTGTGGACCACAATGTGTGAAACATAAGAAATAAACTAACCTGAGAAATCTCATTCTTTCAGACAATCTCTGAATAATGTAGTTTAATGGGATAAGATGAACCTTCAAAAACATAGCATGCAATTGACTGCTAGGTGACCATGCAACCTGATTACATTTACAGCATTTAGCAGACACTCTTATCCAGGGTGACTTACATTTTTTATTTCAGTTTATACACCTGAGCAATTGAGGGTTAAGGGCCTTGCTCAGGGGCCCTGCAGTGTAAACTCAGTGGACCTGGGATTCGAACCAATGACCTTCCGATCAGTAGATGAACACCTTAACCACTGAGCTACCACATCCCTATGAAATTGGGTTTTTGTGGTCAGAGTTTAATGTCCTAACCATTACATCAGGAGTTCACTTCTTTAGTAGGTGGCTATTAAGTTTACTTTGATCTATGTTTACTCGTTTCCCTCTATGGGAATAGAACTTGGGTTTTTGTGGTCAGAGTCCAATGTCCTAACCATTACACCAGGGTTCACTTCACTGATTAGGCACAAACTGAAATGACAATATGGAACCATCTTGTGGGGTAACTATCTGCCTATATAAACTGCCTCTAAGAATAGGGGGAAAGTATGAGATTCAAAGTTATGGATTATATTTAAACAGCCTTATAAGCAAACTTCTTAATTGAGTTTCTGCTTCTGTGGCTGGATATAAGTACAAAAATTCATCAGGCACAAAGAAAAACAGAAAAACTTGGGATTTCACAAAAAATGCCTCAAGAGGGTAGAAATATACAAACCAATCAGGCTGTAAATGGAGAACAAATCTTCAGGGGTGAAGCCAGGGCAGAAGCCGAAACAAAAACTCATCAAAACACACGTCACAATAAAAACAGTACACATGGTGATGGAAAAGACTACATTTTCCAAAGGCAGGTGTGATGATATTCAACAGTCCCAGGTTGAGGGCCTTCTTTTGATGCTTTACCCAGTAGAGAAGATCGTTACTCCTACAAAATGTAAAGACTCAGGAAAGAGGATACCTTAATATGGTATCTCCAACTGACTTCATAGTGCAACTGGGGGATTTCACTGTGACAGAGATGCTTGGCAGGATAAGGGATCTGTGAACCCGAGTTGTAAAATAGAGTAGATTGTCCAGAGCACCTTGAGCCAAAGGCCATTGATTAATATTGTGATTGTGATTGATTCATTGCATGTCACCACTCACTGGATAGATGTACCAAGTATAAGCCATGGATTGTTTGAAAGCATCTGGCAGGAGCTTCAGTAGGAGACTATTTTAAATCCCAGTTCCTAAAGATCGTCTTCCCTGTATCAAATGATGTCAAGGACATTGAGACTGAATGAGCACAATAATAAGAAAAGCTGTCAGTTTGAAGAAGGACTTTACAGATGTTCTAGTATTAGGTGCATCAGGAGGAGGGCAAAAGATTGTGGGAACAAATTTTGAACAAGTTTTTTTTATTTTTTTATGCTTGTCCCCTATTTCTCCTTAATTTAGTCTTGCCAAGCTCCCACTCACCAGCTAGCTCCACATCATCATAAGACAGTTAACAATCAGGGAGGCTGAAAATGAACACATGCTTCCTCTGAGACAGGTGAAGACAGGCAATGGCATTATTTTGAACTACTGCCCATGCAGCATCATATGACATCAGACAAATGTTACACATTTAGTGAAAGATTCTCTCTCCCTCTTCCAAATACACAAGCTTGCAGATGCCTGGTTAGCACCATTGTGGTTGACAGAGTGAAAAGACCATCTCTCCCACCCAGCAAACATGGACAATTTTGCTCTGTTCTACTTTCACTAAGGCCACGTTCACACTGCAGGTAAAAGTGGCCCAAATCTGATTTTTTTGGGGTCAAGTGACCAGGTCAGACTTCTTCAGGAGTAGTGTGAACACTCAAATCTAGCCCAGATCTGATTTTTTCAAATCAGATTCAGACCACTTCCATATGTGGTCCTGAATCAGACCCAAATCTAATTTTTCCCAATGTGGCCACAGTGTGAACAACCAAGGCGGATTTGATGCGACTTTTACGTCGATCTACATCGACATTGGTCACAATTATGCAGCGGCGAGTACGCACACAAACGTGACTACGCCTACAAAATGGATCAAATAATCAAAATTTGCCCTCGACATCCGAAAATTTTCAAAACCCTGCGTCTCTGTGCTGCCATTACACAAACATTTAGAAAGAAAAGCAAAAATGCTTACTTCCTCCATAACCTCGCCAACTTTGGCGCAACGGCGCGCTGCGTGTGACGTCATTGTTATTGTTCGTTTGCGCATGCGGGTCAGTTCGATACAGCAAACAGTTCACAATGGTATCTGATATAGGCCACATTTTGAAAGGTAATGTGAACAGCCAAACAAAAAAATCAGATCTGAACAAAATATCCGAATTGAGCATTAAGACTTGCAGTGTGAACGTGGCCTAATAGCTGATTAAATGGTGACTTCCCTGATGCTGAGGTTAGACTTCTTTGAGGTTAGTGTCACAGTTAACAATGACAGGGGTTGCAGGCATTTATCAATTTTTTCTGGAGATGAAAAAGTGCCTTCACTTTTCAATATTGCAAGGAGATCTGAAAAACTGGAATTGTAGTCAATTAAAAAAAATGGAAAAAAAAAAAAGGGAAGGGAAGTAAATTCAACACCGGGGGGGGGCACGGTGGCTTAGTGGTTAGCATGTTCGCCTCACACCTGCAGGGTCGGGGTTCGATTCCCGCCTCCACCTTGTGTGTGTGGAGTTTGCATGCTCTCCCTGTGCCTTGGGGGTTTCCTCCGGGTACTCCGGTTTCCTCCCCCGGTCCAAAGACATGCATGGTAGGTTGATTGTCATCTCTGGAAAATTGTCCGTAGTGTGTGATTGCGTGAGTGAATGAGAGTGTGTGTGTGCCCTGCAATGGGTTGGCACTCCGTCCAGGGTGCACAGGCTCCCTGTGACCCGAGGTAGTTCGGATAAGCGGTAGAAGATGAATGAATGAATGAAATTCAACACCTACAAATCGATTCAATTTAATTCAATATTCTTGAACAGCTTTTATGATCTATATTATTCTTATTCTTAAGTTGTTGTAGGTGTTATTTAGTATGTATTCATATTGGTACAGTATACATTTCTGTATAACTTAACAATGCTTACATATCATAAAATCCGAAAGTTTGTGTGAAATTCTTTCGTTGCAGTATTTAAAAGAAAAAACTTGACTAAATATTCTTTGATTTTATATTGACCTTTTTACAGAAGCTTTAATGGTTACTTCATGATAAGCAAAATTTCCATCTCCAGCTAAAAATATAAACCAGAGGTTCCCAACCTCTTACAACTTGCAGCCCACACACACTTTCATGAAAATTCTAAAGGCCCACTACAGGTCAGAATGGGCATGACTATTAAAAATGCAATTAGTTTTAAACTACATCAGAAATAAGAGAAAATGGACCTACACATTGATTAGGCAATCAGCCTTTCACAAAATTGAGCTTGTATTTGACTCATAGCTTTTCTTCCCAGCATGTAGCCTCGGCTGACTTAATTAATTTTACTCTATCCTACAGTAATCACGGTCACAAGTTCCAAGACAAAAAATAGCAAAATAAATAAATGAATAAATAAATAAATAAATAAATAAATAAATAAATCCTAGCAATAATCTTGTCAATAATAAAACTATTTCAGCATATATGATGTATAAAAAAACAGTCCAAGTCATCCCACTACCTCAGGACTTGTAATCCCTATTATTAAATGGCTAATAAAATTCAATAAAATAGGGCAATAAAATGAGTCTTATAACATGGCAGGCAGAGATCCCGACTATAACATTAAAAATGCATAGTCCTATTCTTTCCATGTGACTAATGTGGGAAGAGTTGTGATGCACTAAAAACTGGGGAAAAACGTAGCAGTACATTTTATAAACAATGTGATCCATTTACAAGTATCTTGTCTAATGTCCATCATAGAAACTGTAAAAACAATGTTTAAGTGTTAGGACATCGGGAAACAAAGACCTGTATTCACTTAAGTTAATCAATGCCATAACAATTACTTATAATGAGATTGATGTAGCACTTTGGTTTGTTTGTTTATTTATTTATTTACTTATTAATTTATTAGCTGATTTTGCAAGTGCAAACTAATGTTAAATCTATACTTGTCTAATGAAAGTGAGACGATACAGATATTTGGACGCCAAATGTTACGCCGCTAGTCGTATAAAGTTATGATTGTATCATATTCAATTATAACAGAATATTTTGCCAACAAATAATCCTAGTTACTTGAGGGTTAGGTTAACTTGATATAAAACCTTGCAACAAACATTTGGAATAAATCACATATTTAATTTAATTTCACTTTATTTTATATTTTCATAAAAATTTGATCATACACAATGTTAGCTAAACAAATATTAACCATGGTCTACAGGGATGCTGGAGCTTGCAGACTAGCAACCATTAATCAATTCTTCATATCTGGCTCCACACTTCATACCTCGACAATCATATATCACATTGGCACACATAAAAATGGGATGCCACAGGTATGTAAATCACACCTAGCTCTATTCTTCAACACAATCCCGACATTAGGAAATTAAGCTAAAGTTGTGGTGACCTTTCAAAAAGATAATGACACTATTTCAACACACTGGCTAAAAGAAAAGCAAAAGTTAGTCAGCAGTAATGTAAACAACATGTGCAAGGTCACTGCCATTCATGTCACTCGTTATTAGTCAGGACATGTAGAGCGTATTGTTGTGCTGCATGCAGCAGAATATGTGAACTCAGCTTACCGCAAAAAAGCTGAAGAGACAGGCTTTTGCATGCCATTTTGCTTCTTATTGTCTTCATCTGACTGGGCATGAATTGAAAAGCTGTCCCAGAGGACTGCGTGTGCATGTCAACAAGAAACAAAACAAAAATGTCTGACAGCAAAAATGAAAAAGGACTTACTTTGAAATATTGAACGGAGCATTACGCTAGGGCGCTTGTTGATAGCTGGTGCTGTAAAAGCCAGTATGACACCGCTCTCATAATAAAAAGTTTATGGCGTACATTTAATCTGATCCACCCCAGAAGAGTCATATCGTGACCTTGCAGTGCCCTTGGACAACTCTGTACTGAAACAGATCAATCCTCTCTTTCGGAGTAACCCCTGCCTGCCACTAAACAGACTTTAATAGACATGTAAAGTATATTATGTCGCCCATGCTGTAGATGTGTTCACACGTCTCTGAGGTGTATTATTAAAGCCTTAAATACCTTGTCTGTGTCACTGAGACAGTCACACGCCTCTGCATTTTTAGAAAAAGGAAGCATCTTATTCTAACAACAGCTTCCATGTAATAATTCTGTAAGCTTGGAGATTCCTTAAAGTCAAGGATATAACACAGAAGCCCTGAAATACAAGTTACACCTCTTGAAATGCTATAGTTTTATTTTTCCTTATTTCATTATGTAATCAAATTTTGTTATTTCAAATTAAGAAAGCTTATGTAAAGATATTATCTTATTTTAGCTTAATATTTGAAACCCCAAATTTAGCACCTGTCTATTGAGCGGTAATTTACTCAAATGTGTTCAGATGTGGTCAGTATATTGACCCCTGATACAAAAACATAGAAAAATGGCTTATAATGGCTGCTACAGTGTCACTGTATTGCACCAACTGAATTCTGCTAAAAATACTATTATAGAATTGGAGCTAAATGTTGTATATAATAAAATAAAATAACTAAATAATGTGAAATAATAGTAATTTGTTTCTTTTGCATGCCAACTTGTCCAGTGACATGTGGCATACCATATACAGTATAACAACTTTTTGTTGTCTCAATCTCAATCTTCATGAAGTCTGTATCCGTCAGTTTGATTGCACAATTATAATTAAAATTGTTGCCATTTAACAGATACAAAGCTGATGTTCCAAATTAGGCCATAAGCAACAACATAGGGCTATTACGGTAGGTACAGTATCATGCTGCCCATTGCTCATAAATATTTTCAGGGTTGCCATGTTCTTACCACAAATTAGGATAATCATTGACACTATGTTTAACATCCCATTCAAGATTAACCATCCTATATTGCTATAACAACCTCTATGGCTGTTGGGGTTGGTGTTTATTTAACCTCAGGAGCATTCTTGAGATCAAGCAGTGATGTCAGTTGTAGACCACTCAGATTCTTTGAGTCCAACCCTGGCAAACCATGTCTTTATGGTTTCACTTCTCATGTGCACAGGGAAATTATCATGCAGGAACAGGTTTGAGCCCACTGAAGGTCATACATCTTGTACAATTCTGTGGATCAAACTTTCTTATAACAGACTGAATAAAAATCTGGGTGTGAAGATCAAGTGTCCACAAACATTTGTTCACATTGTGTATATACAAATGGTGAAAGAATCTTGATTTAGAGCAAATCATCAGAATATGATCTAGTAAATCTCTGCAAACTCTGAATCCAGACTGTTTGTCTATGATGTCTAGACAGAGCATTTCTATTATTTACGTTATTTGGCAAGGATTGGAAGAAGTAAAGGAGCGATATGGAGAGAACAATGTCTGTATATCAGAAATGCATCCACCCCATACTGATTTTGTTTGTATGTGCAAGGCTGAGGAAAAAAAGATCTCTCCCTTTTTCTAATGCCTCATTTTTTGGCTAGTTTCAGGTCTTTTGTGTGTTTTTTGAGCCTTGGTTGGTTATTCCTGTATTTTGACAATCTGCGAAGTGAAGCAAAGCAACACCCATGGTTAGTCTGTCTCCTTCAGAAGCATCAAAGAAGCAGGAAATTATTTTCAGAGTGCAGTCTAAAAAAGGGTTGCTTTGTGGAAAATAATAGTACAAACAAAGCAAAAAAATATACACTGACAGACTTAAAGAAACCAGGCCAACTTAAAATATTTACCTCACACTGTCACAAGCTTTGCGTTTGATCTGACTTGAGCAGGTGTTCATCCTGAAAAGAAGACAGGATCAGGACCATTTATACATGTGAGGTTCAAGCTTGATTTCTCAGACTGTTTTTTAAAGAATTAAACGTCCAGCATCTGATCATCTAAGCTAGCCGTGACCCCAGCATGGTCCTAATCGGACCAAGGAAGCCAGAACAGCAAGAGAAATGGGGAAGGTGAGACGAGACGAGCAGGCACAGTCAGACGGGGGAGGCTGCTTACTTATTAGTGCTGTTGACTGAACATTTTTAATGAAGGAAATTAATTGGAAAGCCTCATTAAAGGGAGAAACAGAACGTAGAACGCAGAACAGCTGAGCGCGAAACCCATAATAAGGCGATAATAAAAGCTCTACCATTAGACGTATTCAGATTACACAATCGCTAATGCACTTAGTCGTGTTATGCAGATCTATCAAGGAATGCAAATGAATGATCAGAGCAGAATGGACTGCCATTTTTACCTTATTAGGCTTAAATATTGTTTATTAGACATTCTAAAAATATTTCTAAAACATCTCACCTTAGGATTGTAACTAAGAACTGATAATATCATTGTAATCAATGACTGACTTATGCTTATTCGTATGTTTTATGCCCAGGACTATTACAATTTACACTGATCAACCATAACATTAAAACCACCTGCCTAATATTCTGAAGGTCCAAGTTGGGCCACCAAAACAGCTCCAACCCAGGACTTGAGGCAAGGACTCAACAAGTCCTCTAATGGTGTGCCTATGTATCTGACACCAAGTTGCAAGGTGGTTCCTCTATGGACCTGACTTGTTTGTCTATCACAGAAAAAGTCATTAATTAGCTCAAGACCACCATCTTCCATTGCTTCCTTTGCTTTTTTACTGGTCGTCCTTCTGTGAACCACATTTGGTAGGTATTAACCTCTGCATACCTGGAATATATAACTAGACATGCTGCTTTGGAGATGCTCTGACCCAGTGATTTAGCTCCTGATGCTAGATCCTGATGCTTACTTATTTTTCTTGCTTCCAACACATCAATTTTAAGAACTGACTGTTCACTTGCTACCTTATACATCCGTGACCTTGATATTTGCTAATATTACAAGCGTCAGGACTCAGCCCGGACTTTGGCCATGTGCTTTTGTTGATGTTCTGTGTTCACGTGTCTGCCCCGCCCTTGTCTCTTCCTCCGCCCCCCCGCACACCTGTTCCTCATGTGTTAATTGTTGTTAGTATTTAGACGAGCCACTGTGCCTTAAGCAGCGCGGAATCCTCTGTTGTTATTTATCGTATGTCCTAGTCTGTGTCCTTGTTCATGTTTTTATTTATTAAACCCTGTTTATTTTTATGCTATCCTGCAGTTGGGTCTGTTTTATCCCCGCGCCGCTGACAACAAGATAATCAATGTTATTCGCTTCACCTCTCAGTAGTTTTTATGTTATGGCTGATTGCCTGTAAATAATACAATATGACCATCCTTTCATCACACTTAGATCTGTTTTACTTCATACTGTACACATGTTGAAGTGTAAAGATTCATAATTCCACCATGTGGTGTCACCCAGAAGAGGGCAAGTACCATTTTGAGTCTGATTCCTCTTGAATGTTGTTCTTCATGTCACCTCAAGGATTTTTTTCCTCACTATTGTCACCTCTGGTTAAGTCATTATCGAAACAACATGTGGCAATGTCTATGTGATGAACGTTTCCAATACAGTTTCTTAATTTCCGGGTAAGTTCCAGATCCATTGTTTGTGACAAAGCAGTGATTTAAAATGAATGAGGAAATAAATTGTAATGTTCTAGAAAAGATGTTATACATGCTATGTAATCCAGCTTGTTAAAAATGATCAAGATCGTCTGCAATTTAAACCTGAAACAACTATCAACTATGATAGAGTGTATATATCTGTTTTTTTTTATCCAACATGTCTGAACCCTCTCTTATTTGATGGCCTATTTATTTCTGTAGAGTGCTTGCATCTAGTGTTTATGTGCCTCAGCTCATTCACAAGCCCAATCAGCTGCCATTGTCTCACGAGTGCATCCGTATGAAGAGGTCAGTTTAGAAAAACCATCGTAAGCACAATCTTTGTGCAATACTGTTATATGCGAACATTTGCCACCTGCTCTGCTTGTCAAATAAGATGACTAGTTAAATAGCACAAATGCAGTAAGTGTCTATTACAGTGTGTGCAATAGAACTGCAATTCTGACAACCCCTCAAGTGAGGAGAGAACGAGAGGTAAGAAGCATAGCATCTCAGCAGGTGGCAAGATGATGACTTGGCTGTATAGGAGTCCATGCAAAACAAGCGAAGACACGACTCTGCTGCCAGTTATGTGACCACTCTGACAGAAACAAGGCCTGTATCTGAAATTTGCACAAAAAGCCCAGAAATGCGACTATATGATAACGTCAGATTCATTTTAGGAGGCAAGTTAGGCAACTAGACAAAAGAGGAAAAAAACATGAGCAAGTCAGACTGTTCATTTAAGAAGATGATATGGCAGAAGAGTTTGTTTCTCAGTCACAAAGGACACAGCAGCCAATTAAAATTTCTGTGCCGTTTAATCAAGAGGGAACAATGTCTCAGCAGACTAAGTTATTCAAATTTAATTAGTATCAGGGCTGCAAAATGGCTTCATTTATCATTGAATTTACTGAGTGCTAAAATTTAGTCAGTATGATACATACTTAATAACCGTTATTTTAAATTACTGTTTTATATGAACTAATACATCTAATGTTGTGGTACATCCTTGAAACAACATCCTTGACCCTAGCTTCTGTTATGAAGTGCATTTTCACGTGCAAAAACAAAATATCTAAAAAATCTGTATTTGTCATTTTATCAAGTATGTCCTCTAGGGCATGTACACTTGCTGACTGCTACAAGGCATCAGTACTGGAGGCACCATCCACAAGTTTATTCATTAATAAGCAGTTTCATTTTTCTCTCACTCACTCACTCATCTTCTACCGCTTATCCGAACTACCTCGGGTCACGGGGAGCCTGTGCCTATCTCAGGCATCATCGGGCATCAAGGCAGGATACACCCTGGACGGAGTGCCAACCCATCACAGGGCACACACACACACTCTCATTCAATCACGCACTCACACACTAGGGACATTTTTCCAGAGATGTCAATCAACCTACCATGCATGTCTTTGGACCGGGGGATGAAACCGGAGTACACAGAGGAAACCCCTGAGGCACGGGGAGAACATGCAAACTCCACACACACAAGGCGGAGGCAGGAATCGAACCCCCAACCCTGGAGGTGTGAGGCGAACGTGCCAACCACTAAGCCACCGTGCCCCCCTCAGTTTAATTTTTCTGACCAATCAAATTAAAGGGTTCAGCCTAGCAGACATCCTTACAAGGTAATGTTGCTGAAATATGCACAGTATTATCTACACCTACACAGTAGGTACTGTACAGTATTATCTACACCACCTACAGACACTAGTATCTACACCTACTCCATACTTATATACTGCTTTAGAATGGCGTTATTTTACTCCAGGTCCTAATTTTTGTCTCCTCATGCTTCTGCTTCCTCCTGAATTCATCACTGATTACTGTTTACACCTGCCTCTTGTAATTAGTCTCATTTTGTCTCATTAGCCTGTGTACACACCTCTTAGTTTGTATGCATTATTTGCAATCGTTCTGTGTTAATTCTGCATTTCTGAGCTCTGTAACCTTTCCTCTACCTCCCTGCTTTCTTAGTTGTCTAAACCTATTTGAGCTTCTCTGATTTTGAGGATTGCTGGTGTGTTTATGGATTGTGATATTGTGTATATATTATTTACATGAATGTATTTATGGTGCCTGTTTGAATTACTACATTTCTTGATCATTCTTGGATAATTACTATTAGAAAAAAAGGCTTATTTTCCTTTTTTTTTTATCTCTGGTGTTAACTTGAGAGGAAGTTGCAAGATGCAATCACCCAATCATGTGGCAGCAGCACATATAATGCATGAAATCATGCAACCGACCACAATTTACAACCATGTCTACCAAGAACATGAATCCGAGACACCACCAGGCAGAGTTTACTGCAAGTGGGTAATTAACGATTACCAGGCAATGATGAAAGCCCAGGCAATGTTGTTGTTGTTTTTGTTGTTGTATTTTTTTTCTTTATCTTAAACTATCAACCTGTAGCCACAAATTAAGAGCAAATTAAAAGTAATTTGTTTGCAAATAAATTAAACCTGGACTCAAGTCAAGAACATGCCTGCTCACTTAAAAAAAGTATTCCCTTTGAGATCTCATTGGCTAAGCAATCTTATTGAAAGAAAAGGCGTAAAGGTCTAATAAACCGTCAGCTTGTTTGAGCTTTATCAGTGCTCTGTAGAATCCGATTGCACTTAACCGTAAAAAGAATAGCAGTCGATTAGGTTCAGCAAAAGAGAAAGTGTACCTAATAAAGTTGCTACTAAGTGTGTGGTAAAGGATAAGGCCATATTTCCTATAGGCTGAAGTTTGTACTTGCTTGTAGACCTCATCTATACACTTTGCTGTTTTGTTTTGTCGTTTATCTATGTTTCCCAGTGGATCTGATGGCAACTACCTGGGGACACTGAGAACAATGAAACTGAGAAGCTAGCTAACTGGAAATAGGTTATAGTGTTAAATAGTGCCAACACACCACAGATGCTGTTTCTTTATTTCCTCTGAAACTAAAACTATCCTTAGAGACATTTGGATTTCAAAATAGCAAACAGAAGGGCTTTTTGGATATCAAATCATTTTGTCTTCATCATCTTGAATACCTTCCAAAACTCCCAATTTTAGATGGTAAACATTTTTTAGGAAATCCATTTGCCTTATCTTTCTACTTGTGTAGATTGTGAACTATTATACCAATAATACAAAAATTATTGAACCAATAATGCAAAAAGTCGTTAAGACAGTTAACAATTTGATAGATTGTTCTAGAGATGACAATAAACTTCGCACATTTTGCATAAGCTAGGCGTAAGTAGTTTTTTTTATTTCTAAAAAAAAAAACAGTATAAGGGCCAATTGGCATGTAAATTGTGAATGATTGGCAGTTTTGTGAAAATATTGCAAACTGCAATCCAATACTGACTGACAGCGTCTGGAAGCATTACAGTACCTTTCACCATCTCACATTAGTAATCTTTTGGCTTTTGGAACTCAATTTTCCTGCTTGAATGCTACTGATACGGCACAGTCACTTTCTGTCAACAGAAAATGTTTAGAGTTAATTAGCTAAAGAAATGCACAAGGTAAATTCTATGAAGTCTATATACAATCCACCCCTCTTTTTTCTCTCAAAGAATGCAGCTTATTACATCACCAACCGGAAAAGTCTTCCTGCCTTTGTAAAATTTACCACTGCAACACTGACACATGAGACACGTCCCTTACATAAGCTTTACATAAATGTCTCCTTAAAGAAAAATTTTGTGGAACATCTACCGTACAAATACCCGAGATGAAAATTGATGTCCTATTGAATGAGTTTCTTAATATTCATTCATCTTCTACTGCTTATCCAAACTACCTCGGGTCGAGGCGGGAATCTAACCCCAACCCTGGAGGTGTGAGGCGAACGTGCTAACCACTAAGCCACTGGTCATTACTCAATTCCCACCCACAATTCAGACATGAAAGTTGGGCATGGTGAGTTCTAGAATGTTCTCTGACACATAAAGCCAGTCAACAACAGATATTGAAACTGCTGTACATGCTACATACGGTAATAGGACAGTGAAACAAACTTGGAAGAAAGCACTAGCCACGCTTTTCCACAAACATGAGCTCACATATTTCCAGAATTGTCTAGTGGTAGATAGCAAGAGATTGGCAAGAGTTAATGCCATCCCCACCACCCACAAAGCATGGCAAATTTTGTTGTAGTTGATGGTTTTGGCACCATCAAGTTTTGGTTTTGTGAGCTGTGAATGTTGTTGTGTTGTTCCACTCGTCCCTTTTTTTTTGTCTTTTTTTTTTTTTTTTTTTTTACCATTATTCTGGTTCAGGGTTGGAGAGCTCTACTAAGTAATTCTGATGTGAAACATTATAATAGTACACAGTGTGTCTTTCCTGATTTTGTCTGGTTTCATGTTGAGTCTCCTGTGGAAATGGAATAAGAGGTCTGTGCAACCCAGCAAGCTATTTATAGTGGAAATTGACTGACTCCATGCTTTGATTGACTGCGTAATTTGGAAGTCTAATGTATAATTAACTTTTATATGCAGTGCAACAGCAGAAAACAGAAATGCGGTCTTTGTTTATTCGTCTCTATATTGAGACACTTGCTTGATTGCAGATTAGTAAGTCATTGATTGGAGGAGACAGTTTAAATGCATGATTTGCTTTGGTAAAACCTAATGTAGAAGCATTAAGGATAAACATTAGCATTTGGTAACTAGCATTACTGTACCAAAGCTTTAGCTATGTATAGACTAATGCCTGAGAGGAAAATGTTGTTTTCATTTCACTTCTCACGCAATGCACATCCACCAATTCCCCAATCCCATCTAGTTTGCTGAACTAGGCATTAGGCATTAGATTAAGTGAAAGAACCCTTAAAGCCATGAATGATAAAATAAAAAGACTTTCGCACTTATTCACTGAACCTGCAGTGTATTTAAGGTAAGCATGCTGATTTTTTTTTGGAGTGTAAACAAGCCGTATTGTGCACCTACAGTACATTATGCAGTAAATCATTTGCTTAACCAAAAGAAATATAGTAAAAAAAAAAGTAGAAATTTGTGTTCTTAGGCAAACTGTGTGTTATGCAACATTGTTTAAGAATGTTATACTGTATGTATTATATGCAGCAGGGATGCCTCAGTACCAGTGCTGGTATTTTAAAGATTCTCATACTCATGCTTTAATACCAAACATCTGAATACCACATGATACTATGACATAAGTCTGGTGTACGACGTGCTAATGAGCAGATGTCGAGACATGAATACGATCCGGATATATTTCATGATTAACGATGGCAATCAAAACAAAGCCGCCTGCAAACTGTGCTCTGTGGAAATATCCTAGGAGGACCATGAGCACCTTCCTACAATGCAAGTAACCTGATAAAGCATCTTAAATGAAAGACTCAGCATGAGTAGTTCCTTGCTAGCAGCACATGGCGGTAAACAATGCTACAGCAAACACTGGCTTGTTGAGAACCAATTACACTCGATAACCTGAGTTGGAACGACAGCATTTACACTGAATGTTGTTTTTGACAAACTTCCACTATAAGTCTTTGAAAATGAAGCATTCGGATGCAATGAAAATGATTGAAACTTACAGCTGTAAAGAAATATTTCAACCCTACTTGATCTAAAGTGACTAATATATCCAGCTAAAGCACTTCATTTAAAAACAACTACCTAACATTCTAAAGAAAGAAGCTACAGTATGCTTCATGGCTCATGATAGCCGATGAGTAATATTGATAGTAAGAAAAAAAAATTACTTACTGCAGAAACTTATCCTGCATAAGAGAGATTCCCAAAGTTTGGCTCTAAATGAAAACAAACCGTCTTATCTTTTCAAGGCATAGTTTGACTACGGTAGATGCCAGGCCACTCACCCTCTGCCAGTCAGAATCAGGATGCCCTGTCTGTATCTTCTCCAACACTGTACTCCTGGCGACAACTGTTCCCTTGCAGACTGCTGATGCACTGCATTCCCTTTAACAAAAAGCCGGCTTGCCCCTGAGCCAGAACTTGGGCATGCATGTCACATTCCATCTCCATCACTCTGCGTCCCTTACACTCGGTGTCACACAGGCAACCACACTCATGACTGGACATGATTTGATTCTTGGACTGCAGTTCGGTGCAGCTTTAAACACATGAACAAAGGTGAGTCCAAAGGTCATTTGTGACCCTGTTTCTGAATTTAAAAAAAAAACATTCAGGCTTCTCTGAATATTTCAAAAATGCACTTCTTGCCTACAAGACTAGACATAATACATTCAGGACAAAAAAATATTCTCACTGCATGGATGTGCACTCAACAATTCGTATCAGTCGAAAGGCAGCATTTCAAATTTTCAGTTCTTGATGCTCCTGAGATGTGGACTGTCGCAATCGGAAGGGAAATGTCTACTGAGGTGTCTTGTTTAGGCCAAATTTTAAGACAGCATCACATCCATTCATTCTTGTCAGTGAACACAATGCATAAATATCTGCAGTGGACCAGAGTTTTATTAAAAGACTTGATAAAAATGTCAGAACAAACTGTCACTTTCACTGAGAAGTACATTATTAAAAGTAAGTGAATTGCTTGTTTGCTTTGTTGACATTTATTATTGAATTGAATAGGCTAGTTGAGTCATACATTCACCAGTCTAGTGCTGTGAGGATATCGTCTAATCAGTATGGTGAACAAAAAAAACAATCAGGGCAGATGGGGAGGTAAGAAGCAAGCAAAATGTACTGTAATCAGTTGTTTGCTGTAGCAATGTTTGCTACCAAAGAGCTACCCTTGCTGAGTTTTGCATTTAAGATGCTTTTTCAGGCTACTTGCCTTGTAGAGGCAGATGGTAAAGAATGGTGCAGGCTAAATGTACTTACTTAGTCTAAAAATATTTTATCTGGACTGGCTTCCTGGAGCTTAAATTCCACAAAAGTGGAATTAGATAAGATAGTGATGTGCAACCCATGGCACTGAAACCGTTGTTTTCACACAACATTACCCCAATGATAATATTTCAGTCTAGAGATTTTTTTTTTTATTTTTTTGCAACAAATTCTGTATGAAAGAGCACTTTTGGAGCCACGGATTGCAGGTCATTACCTGATCCCACTAAGCTAGTTTAGAGTGAAGCGTGCCAGCTTGTTTTTAGATGCTAGTAAGTCTTGGGTTAAACGTGGCATAAAACCTTCTACACTCTTCTGTAGACATCACATTCTCCAAGCTACTGTATAAGGAGTTTCTTCACTACACTGCATCAGAGTCAATAATTCCAGCTGAACTGCTGAAGCTTATCCAAAAGTGTGCATTTTAGGAATTGTTACATTGGTAAATAGTGTAATATGATATAAAGTGTTATTATTTTTCACATATATTGCACCAGTTTATTTGCTTTTTCCATTAACACTGTAGCCTAAACATCAGTGAAGCAGGAAATTTAATTTGTAGCCGGGGTATAACTGTTAATTGAAGTGCACTTTGACCTGAGATTTGGTGCAGAATAAAACAGACTGAAAATAGCGTTGTCCTAAATACAAATGTTTACTTAAAGTTTGGAAAAGAGGATTATTTGAGTTACTGGTTGACTAGCTTGACTAGATGAGTAATGTCTGTAGAGCACCGTATGGATGCTGTTAATCTTAAAAATAAAAGATTTCAAAGAGAAATGCAAAATTTCTTTCTTTTGCTTTTCTGTTCCATTGGCTACAGCAAACGGATATCAGCTAAACTTGATGTCTGTTGTACATGTGAGCAGCACAGTGGAGCAGTTGGTACCTCAGCTTTGCCATCTCACAGCTCCAGGATACCCGGTTTGATCCGGAGCTCAGGTTACAGTCTATGCCAAATTTTGCATGTTCTCTGCGTGTTTGTGTTGTTTTTTTCTGGGCTGCCTGATTTCCTCACACTATTCAATAACATGCAGGTAGGCAGTCTTGCTACACTAACTTACCCCTGGGTGTGAATATCATTACATCCTGCGGGAATTCTCATGCCTTGCACTCAATTATATTGGAATGGGCTTTGGATGCAACACGACCATGATCGAGTTATAAAAGTTACAAAAGACGATTAAAAGAATGTGTATGTCTGTGTTTTTTTTTCCTCTGATGTTGATTTTTGACCTCTGGCACTGCAACCGTTGCAATCTGAAATATCTTTGACATCATGGTTGCCAGTTAACCACATTTGTTGCACTTTCTAAATCTCTGCTAAGATTTGCATAGATATACTGTTATCAACAGCCGTGTTGATTATTTAAGACTGAAACCTCGCAAAATATGAGATACTGTTGCCTGATGTAGGGACAGCCTTAGCCCTCAGGGAATAGTAATTGAATACTTAATAGCATCAGAATCAAATGAAGAAAGCTTATCAACTTATTTGTCCACTAAATATTTGGAGAAGGTGTGCCTTAATTCTGAGAAGGTATTACTCTCATAGCCTTTAACAGTAATCCTACTACTAATTACTAAATAGAAACTACACAAACAACTATATACACATACACACACATAAAGCAGAACTAACCTACACTGACACTAACACCGACACTGGGTGTTTAGCACATATTTTCATATGTTGCCTGTTGGCTTGTCGAGTCGAATTCAAATGTTTTTATAGCGCCTTTAAGAACGGACATTGTCTCAAAGCAGAAGCAGAGTCATCATCGTGTGTTTCTGAGTGGTCTAATGGCTTATTGTCTTTCTGTTTTGTGTTTAGATTTATCTTGGTTATTCTCACTCAGTCTGTGGGATCATGCCAGTTTTGAGCCTTTGCCTAGGTTTTTTTTTTTAATGCAGCCAGGTTTGCCCTGTTAAAAGAAACCAAAAATAACAACAAAATGTTATTTAACTTTTAATTTGACTTCTGTCGGCCTTCTCTAATGTGAGAAATAATCCGGTAAGTTGTCCGGCAGCAAACTCTATTTTTTGTAACTTTGCGTCATAACTGCTTGTATTTAGTGCACACAGATTCAATGAATTGGACGCAATATCCTGAAATAAGTAGCAATGTCTTTTTTTAGCACATCTGGAAATGTAGTGCAACCCGACATCTAATATACAGCAACTAGCTCCATCATTGTACATCCTGACAGCCATCAAGCATGGCAATGGAGCCACATACCTGGTCCTAATGAACCCTCCATACCTTATTTGAGTTGCACAAATTTCCCCAGAGATGAAGAAAACAACAAAAGTTTGCAATAGACAGTAAATCAGTGACAGAAGAGTTTGGCAAAATGATCAAATGGAACATGATTTAATGGACGTGAATTGTTTTTTTGTTCTTCTCAGTCAGTTTTGGAAAAATATTCTGATGAGTCTTGTATGGATCATTGCACCTTGGCTCATCTCTCACCTCACACAGCACACAGTAACCTGGGTCTTACATCATCAAAGCAGCAGAGCAGCCGGTGACGGCCGGAGTGGGTGTTTGGAGCCATCATCTCTGCCAGACGATTCTGTCGTTGTGTCTCTCAGGCACACATATATCCCTCCTGCTCCCTCCTTGCAGCTCTTTATTCTTTGGGCCTTGATATGATCGATATCTTACTCTCATAGAAGAAAAGCTTAGATTTTACTGATAATAAAGAAAAATACTCCAAGATGATCTTACCCATTTACTTTAAAATGACAGATTTTTCTCCTCCACCACCTGGTTACCTAGGGAACTGTTCTTTTTTCTCTTTTCTTTTTTTTTTTTTTATTTCATCTATGAGTTTCCAACCTCAGGATGAATAATGCAAAGAGTCAGATTTAGGTCATTAAGAACAAACTGAACACTGCTGCAACGTTGATGATCAGATTAGATAGAGACGATATGAACTAAGAAGTCATTAGTAGCACTAAGCCTGCGAGCCACCAGATCGATTTTTCTGCAGTCCTCTTTAGAGATTTTAAATATACACAGTGTTGTGATAGGTCCCAGAGGCTCTTCAGCCAGCATTAGGTCTAATTCAGCCTTCCCCTGCTGGAAAAATACAAAAAATAAAAAAACCGTAGCTGACAATTGACAGCTGGGTGACAATTAAAGAGGCCAGATATTGGTAGTCCCAAGTGGGTGGGAGAAGTTTGTTGGCTCTCAAATGGCTTATTATACGCAGACACCTGGCAATGACTTGGGGAGCAAATATTCAATTAAACACTGGAATGTTTGGTAACTTTATGTTTACTCTCAGTTAGTGAGCTGTTCTTCTTGGGTTCGTTATTTCCCTCGCTGTAAGAAATCTTTTTTCCTCTTATTTACTTGCTACTTTTTAATGTTGAAAGTTTTCTGATAAATAATCAAGGGCCCAACAGTGGCCCTAGTGGCTTGGTCGACCTGGGATTAAGACTCACAACATTCCGATCAGTAGTTAAGCACCTTAACCACTGAGCTACCACTTCTCTGTTGATTTTGATTAAAAAAAAAAAAAAAACTTTTTAAAATGATCTTAAATTTTTTTATGTGTCTATGCACATAAACATTGGATTCTGGATTGTCCCAAAGTGTTGAGTATTTTGCATTGATTAACTACAAAAGCAGCTCTGATATGTAAAACAGAGGTTATATATCTTCCATATAATTCTATATTCTAACAGTTAATTGACACTGACTTGTAACGAGGCATGCAATCTATGGCTAATAATAAATTAAGAATGTGATTTAACAACAAAAAAATGATCATTAAATTGGAGAAATTTTGAGATCGATTTTTTTTAATACTGGAGGAAGGTGATTTCAGTGTCACTGTGTTTCAAGTTAGTGAAAAACAGAATTCTGATAAGGAAATCAATAACGTAATGTAATCGATAAAATGAGCTTGTATTGTAAATATAAATGGATAAAAAGAATAGTGTTTTGTGTATTAATAAATGCAAAACTTTACTCTTTGACAAATGGCTGTTTTATAAGAAGAATAAAGCGTTTCTGACAAATGTGTTATAGAAATATAATAATAAACTTTTTGCACCTAAAAGCCATGTCGTTGATTATTTTTCTAAGATAGCAGTCCAGCACCCAGTGTTCGGTTTTATTCCTTACTTACAAAGTACAAAGCTAAAAAGTAGGAGGAGAAACATGGAATCTTGCTCCAGTGGCAAGTATACAATTGCTAGCAGCGTGGTTTCAATATCATTATCATTTTTATTGATCCACTACTGAAAGAAGTCTCATTTCCAAACCACAGCACTTTCAGTTCAGATAAATTAATCCCAGATATAACACATGCTCCTCACATGCCACGTCCCCCAAATCCCACTCCACTCCTGCTCTCTCTTTGCAGACAATGCAAAAACCTCCTTGCAAAGTTAGCCTCAGAGTTTCGTAATTAATCACTTACTGTCAAGTGCAAATAAACAGGGCCAAAAATATGCCAAGTTATGCAGGGCCTCTTCTGCTCGCAATCTCTACTAAGGATAATTCCTCTTTCCTACCTTCTGCTCTCTCTTCTCACTTGCTATCTCACTGCATAATGAATAATTATTTACCATTTCCTGTTGAAGAGCCGCGTATTGTTTTATTCATCAGTGGAAGCGGCTGTTACGTGGCTGCGGCTACTGGTAAAGAAAGTCTTCCCTTTTCAATTACTTATGCAACTCGGCAGATTTTCTGCAAAACACGAGTCTTGTTTGAATTAGTTGGTCAAAGGCGAACAAAGCATGCACAGATGTAGTGATTAGCACTTTTGACCTCAGTATAAAAAAAAAAAAATCCATCTGTTATTATTTCAATACAGTACGCATGATGAATGCAATTCCAGGTTCCAAATCAAAGCACAAGAGATGGTATTTAACTTAAAAAATTAAATTCTACTTGTTAGATGCTGCTTTATGGATTTTTATGCACTCTAGCCTTATGAAATTTCATAAATCAATAGTGCTGGCTATATAATGATTATGATAATGAGCCAACATTGGTTTTATAATATTCTTATTAATGAAATGAAATCAATGCTTAAATGTTAAAATAATGTTGCGATAACTGGAAAAAAAAACACTCAAAGACATGGAAGAACATGGAAAAACTACAGATAGACATTCACCACCGCTTTAAGGTGGTAGCTGTAAGGTGCTAGCTGTAGGGTGACAATGTTACCAGCTGTAACAATTTTGAAACATATATATAATGTAAGATATCTGAGATATCTTCCAATAGGTTAACAAAATACACTGCGATGGCTTTCCTGATTCTGCAGAGTGAGCACAGATACACTGCAGCATCAGTGAACAGGTCAGTGAAGCACAAACAGACCACTTAAGGTGCAAATGTACAGTATACTTCACTCACACCATGTGCTCTCAGCTACAACATGACTAGGGTTGTATAGATACTCGCTTCGGTATTTTATGAACAGTATATATTCCAGTAGATGCTACTGTATATCTGAACCAAAATATCTGCCTGGATAAACTGTAATGTATAGCGATTGTTAAACTGACTGACAGGCACTGTTTCTCTTTTTGCCGTTGTTGAGCTGTTGTTAGGATTATTAAAACCTTACTATACATTATATTACATTACTATTCAAAATAAACCTTTTGATAGCTGTAACAGGAAAAACCATTGCATAATAACTCAGTACCGGTGCAGTTTTTTTTTAAATCATTTTATATAATAATTCATAGAAATTTAAAGAATATGCATTAAGATGAATAACTCAATACTACACTGGGAACTGAATGGCTTAGGGTTAAGGCAGGGGTCAAAATTAGCATGTCTAGCTTTTTCTTCAACCTTGTATATAAAATCCAAGGAAATTTTATTACTACTTTTTTTTAGAAGTTTCAGTAAGCAATCAGTAGCAGCAGCACAAAAAGATTTCTTTTTTATGACATACTGCGATTTTAAAATATGTATCTAAACTAAACTGCGTGAAAGCAAACACCCTTAAAATGACCCCATTCCTTTTCACAGCTACTGTGTAAGAACTATGAAGTACACATGCAATATCCTCAATGTCCTGTCACTTCCTTCCTACTGCTCAGGTATGATTTCCTGAGGCATGCTTCAGGTCCTGCAAGTCTAGCATCTCTTCTAAATCTTAGACATATGCTATTAATTTCATAATAACACAGCATCTTGCACCACCGTATATTTTTTTTTCACCTAGCGCAGCATTTGCGTAGACGGACATGAATCACAAATGTCCGTGAAGGATAGGAGGCTTAGCTGACACATCGTCTTGCAGAATGGCAATTTTTTTTTTTTTTCTTCAGCTCCCTCAGCCTCTCCTGGGAAACGTCATGTTACTGTGTTTGATGAGAGAAAGATGACTGACTGATTTTGTTCTCCAGTGAATTCGTACAGCCGTAAGGCCTACAGGGGAATGGAGCTCGGGGACTGCAAAATTGCAGCTCAAAAATATAACCTGCAGGTTTAACTAGCACCAGCTGGCGTTGACTTATTCTGGCCTCGGTATATGGTTAATTTTAGTGACCCCTAGAGGTGCAGTTTCTTTAATGAATACAGTAAGCACTAAGGTTCATCTTTAGTTTGTCCTTGCAGAAGCATTATCTTTAAAGCGACGCTGTGCGGCTGCTTTGGGTGCCTGACAAGCCTGAAATTCACAATCAGAGCCTGTTCATTTATTTCATTCATCTTCATTAAGCACTTTATATTGAGCAGAGTCATGGGGCATAATCCAGGACACTGAACATGATGTCAACCCAGCACAGGGCACCTTTCTCTCATGTTGTTGGGAACTGTGAGAAAACCTGGAAAAATAAACACACAGACAGAGAAAAACTTGAGGAAACTCCCGATAGACACTAACCAGTTACACACTTTCATGAATAGCTAAATTGAACTGACTGACAAGCTCTGTAACATTCTTCTGTTGTTGTGGTTGTTGTCATGATACACTTATTAATTCAGAAACAATCACCATACATTCAACATTCAGTATTTGCTAATCAGGAATATGTGGAAAACTGGTACTCAGAACACAACTGTCGGTGGGTTTAAGAGATTTTTAAGATTTAAACACGAGCTGTAATAGGAAAACTGTCCTTAAAATTTCTTAGCTGCATTGTACTTTCAAACGAGTAACAAATTTGAAAGTAACAGTTGAGTAGATTTTCATAAAACTAGCATATACACTAAATGTGGCTGACTAGCATTCATGCGTGATAATAATAATATTATATCATGTAATATATTATTTTTAATAGGCTACTTTCCATATATAGTTTGTTTTCACTCAAATCAATGTCACAAAGTAAATAAAAAAATTTATTAAGCTACTTTAATTCTTTGTTGATTTTAGAAATTCTGAAAAAATTCGGTAACGTCCTGTTGAATATTCCAGACATTTAATTTCATAGCAGTGAAAATGTTTAGGACACTAAAATGTACATGTGGATCATATGTTCAAGGGATTCGGACATTAATACATAATATATTCTTTTCATGATTATATTTTAAGGTAAAGTAAATAGTGATATAGTTTATGATGATACTAAATAGTGTATGTATTTTAATGGTGTTATTAATATTTAGGCACACTGCTCTACAACTACTGGGTGTGTATTATGCAGTATAGGACACGTATGCAAATGTAGTTTAAGCAGAAGTTTTCTAATTTATAGGCGCTAATAATGTGGAGGCAGATGTCTGTTACAGTCATGACAAGATACTGTATAAAATAAAAAGATGATGTAAAGAATAATGAAAAAGTTATTTGTGACACCAGGCTACAACTGTGTCAGGAAATCCTCTAACAAACAGCGAATGAAGCAGAACAAAATAACTTTACTTGATTACATGACAGCCGTATTATATTATTTAGGAGCTGTAAACACATGGCCTGGGGGAAACAGTCAGAAAGAGTGCTTTTTTAACTATAAAACTGTGACTAAAATGCTGTTTAAAGATAGAGTGCATATATAAGATAAAACTAATTCATGATATAAGCTCAAGTGGTAATGATAATTCAGCCCTACAGCATCTAATGCATGCTAATAAGCTGGCACTATGCATAAAGTGCGATATTAAGGGTCCATTCTGAACCTCATCCTAGTGGCTGGCTATTAAGCTAGCTATTAAAAGCATCAGTACTCTGTATGTCAGCTATCAAACGCATACAAATATTTTAAAGGACACCTCTTAAAGGCCAGAGTGCTCTACGATTATGATCATTTAGTTTAATTACCATGATTGCCATGGCCAAAAGTTGACAGAATGATATCACTTAGCAACAGGGAATGGCAATTGACTCCATTTAACTCCCTGCTGAACAAATCTATGCTGCATTATCGAACTTCCTAGAAAATCCTTGAAGGTTATACATCATCACAGAATTTATGAGCCACAGTGCTGCCCTCTAAATTTATAACGGCCTTTGATGGAGGAGGGTAAAGTACAGGAGGACATGTTTAGCATATCGGAAATCAATCAAGGTTGAATAAAAGCAGCCCTGGTCAAAGAAAAAATGGTGGTAAGGAAATCCTTTGCGAAATCTCCAACTACTATTTTTACTTTGAAAAGGCTTCATAGTTTACTGTCATTTTGTGTGAACATTTATATATTCCACGTAAGAGGACGATTAAGTGTGACACCTGACATTAAACTTCATCTTGTGTGTGCCGAGCTCAAGGGAGAAGTAGTGAGACAGCAAATTGCCCAATTAGACGGTGAAACACACTTAAGGCAGACAAGTGGGACACTCAAGGGTTTGCATTGCTGCTCAGAGCCATAAATGGGAGCTTGTTGAAATTGTGTGTTGTGTTTAAAGTGTATAGCTAATAAACAAGCATGGCTTATGTGGTCTCATTACACCTCCATGGAGACAGCAAGCTGAGTGACAGATGCATGTCATTAGATGTGTCAAGACAGATTTGATAAACTGTAGATGTTAAAGTCTGATCTTAGCATATGTTGCCTTTTCTGCTTTGGGTTTCTGGGAGTTTGGAAAAGAAAATATTTATGCACTCGTTCTTCGTATGTGCACTTCAATTGTGAACCGTTATGTGCCGTATACAGTACATGATGTGGCAGAGAAAACTGCTGCATTTTAAAACATAGAGCCAAAGTCTAGACGATGAAGTCAGACTTTATCTGAACACCTCCTTTCAGGACCTAGTCAAAACAAAAGTCCAGGTGTGGTGACAACACAGTGTGTTTTTGTTAGGGTTTATTTTTGTTTTTTTGAGTCAGGGCTTATATTTAGTCTCATAAAGACCTAACTCCTCGTAACGTTTTGATTCTGCACTGAGTACTGTCTCATAGATTAAAGCTTTTCTACCAAAAATATACTCTGACACATCAGAACAACATGGAAATGTTTTTATTTAGTCTGCTTCCTAACTATGCCTTGGCTGTCAGGCTGCATAGATAGTTTTGCCTCAGGAGGCAGTTTTACAATCACACTGCTAACACAGTCATAACAGAGTGTGCTGTTATAGGAAAATGATCAACAACGATGTTACCTTCAGCATCCAATGGGCTTTTCGTAGAACAGAAACTTTACAACTGCTGAAATTAATATTAAAATGCTTGTCATTGTTAGACTTTTTGTTAATTAAGTATAGAAAGACACATCAGTTCCTGTTATTGTTTATGATCATGCAAAATAACGGAATGATTCACACGATTAATGTTTACACACTATACATATGTACATACGATATGGTCCCGTATAAGTTATTTTGGACCAAACATAAAAAATAATGAACACCTTCTGACCAATCAGAATCAAGTATTCAACAAATCTGTGCCATAAAAGCTGACTGATTACTTACGATATAAAGATTTTCTTAAATAAATGAGTCGTTTCCATATAAAATGTATTCAAATGAAGTTTAAATGGTTGCTTGACATGTGTATGTGGAAGAAAAATAAATAAATAAAAAAAGTGGAAGAAATAATAAATAAAATCTTCCCACTTTATTGGTATGGGCATTGCTGATCGACTTTAATCTGTATTCCGACAGGCGACTTGCTTTCAGACTACTTTGTCTGTAATGCTCGAGTATAGGTACGTGAAAGAAAATGAGACCTGCTGGGAACAAAATGGCTGTCCTTTTTAGGAGCAATCTGCACCGCAGGTGACCTCAATGTGCTTAAAAGCACAGATGTTTGACAATATGGTTATAGCATACAGCTTAAGAATGGACTTGCAAGCTGCACACTTACTGTGCTTCATTCGCTAGCTGAATTTATGGCACATATAGCCATGTTGGATGTTTCTGCATTATTTGTATATTGCATTTAAGGCATCGTCTGTGGTCGTGATTTGATTGCATAATACATTGTATTCTTATTTATTTATTTATCCAGTTTATTTATTTATTTTTTATTTTATTTTATTTTATTTTTTTTTATTTATCTATTTATTTGTTTATTTATTTTTCCCCCTTCTTGAATGAGATTTTTTTAATAATTATAATAAGATAATTGTTGTATGTATTTGATGTCTTTTTTGTTGCCTTGCTGGTTTTAATGTGATTTTATCTTGGTTAAATAAAGCTTAATATCTAACTAACTCACACAGATTAGATCTGTCACAGTTTTTAAAAACAAGCTACTAAAAAAGTTTGTATTTCGAAAGAATTACATGAGCATATAATCAACCTGATACATCAGCTGTCAAAATAGGAACTTCCATTTGACAGTATTTGGAAATTTGATTGTGTACAAAAGCAATTTTTTTTATGTACCGATGACATTTCTTATATATTCATGAACCCTTCGATGCCCGTCACAATTTTTCTCAACTCTAGAAGAAAGTTACAGTGTATTTCAACTCACTGCTGTGGCATTTGATAAAAATATTCATATGACGATGTCCTTTTTCCTCTCACATGCTCAATGCTCAGGTCCATCATCGGAGGCCTACAATTACTCCGAGTGCCATTACCCAACAGCCCCTTCCCCAGTGGAGAGAAAGTGGAAGGAAAGTGGCGGGTGGATTGGAGGACAAGTGAACTCTCTTTTCACTCAACCCTCTCCATTTACACATAGTTGTGAGAGATGAAGAGCTGGTGGGCTGCTTTGCCCCGGCATCGTAGGCTGTCTGCTGGGAGACACATTTTTAGCACGCCGCATTTCAGGCCATTAGCACAGTCAAGAGGGAAGGAAATTAGACAGGAGACGACTAACACTCCACCTTGGCTTGCCCTCTTTGTCTGTACTGTCTTAGCAGCTTCAATCTGGACAGGTTCAGATGAGGATGACTTAATTCATTTTGTTGCAGAGAGTACCTGCCATACGCTTTGAGCTGTGAACGATCATCTGTCTTTCTGATGGATGACTACCAATAGGAATATAGTGACTTTTAGCATTTCTGGAATGGCATCTTTTTAAATATCTTTTCAAATGCCACTCATGAATAACTTTTATTGCTTATCATACTTTAATAATGTCTCTGGAATCTGAAAGTAAGTCCAGTAATTAAATGCAGATGGTGTAACTTTTCTAAAGTCAGCTGTAAGTTTTTCTAGTTGGAACCTACTTTCCATACAGCAATGACTGTATCTCTCAATTAAGAAGTTGTCCCTTCACCCAGAGATTCCTCATTTGTTATTCGACCTTTCTTCTCTCCTGCACTCTGTCAACATGGCAAAATAGTGCAATCTCTCAGCGAAAGGTCCAGACATCTATCTCTGCATCTTCTCTATGCTCCAAGGCATGGGGTTTATAGGCTGTGCAGACACTGTCACAATCCTCCACTCCTGAATATGAAGCAGAAAATTGGCTAACTATTTATAGATAAAAGAATTTTTTTTCTCTCCTTCTCTTGCACTGGATTTCCAGGTAAAGCCTGGGTCACTTTGATCCCAGACGACATTATTCAGGTCAGACTGAAAAGGCTTACTGAGGATCATCTGGGAACAAATAAATAAATAAACTAGACGACCCTAATTATCCCATAGCACCAAGCTGTGCCATGATCCAAAAATGGCATATAGCAAAAAAAAAAAAAAAAAAAAAAAAAGCTGTGTTTCAGACAAGCCAGTTTTTCCTCTGTGTCTTAACGTAATGAGGTCTGACATAAAAGAGCTTAAATATTGCTAAAAAAAAAAAAACATACATTTACATAATGCTGATTAATTCACAATGTTTGGCATAGAGATTTCCTTTAAAATGTGTCATGTCCCAGAGAGCTGGTTGCAAATTCACTTATAGATTCTCATTCTCCTTTTAAAAAATGCATTTATTTATTTTTTATGTTTATTTTGTTATTTTTGTCTGCATATTAAAGCAGCACTGTGTAGAAGATTTTTTTTTTCACTATTTTATTTATTTATTTTTGGACCAAAGTTAGTTGTATTAAAAGAAAATCATCACCTCAAATACGGATGATTCAACCTTTATATAAAGTGTTATATAAAGCATTCAGCAATGAATGGGGGAGCTTTGGGGTTATATAAATAATACAAAGAAATGTGGTTTTATTTTGTTTTTCTCTAATAGGTTATACATGTAGAGGTAGGTGAGATGTATTTCATTTGAATTGCAATAAAATCTTTAAATGCACAGTGTAAAAAAATATAAAAAAAGAAAAAGTAATGGCTTTTCCAGGCCACAACACAAATGTTTTTATTTGGCAGCAAAGGCTTTATATATTTTTAAACCCTTTCAACCTCTTGGTCTACTTTTTATATATAAAACCTCATTTGGTAAGTGTGAATTGGATAGTTGGAGATAATAAATGTTGTGCACGTTGTTGGAAACTCTGGTAGCTACCAAAATTGGTTAGTAGATATAATTCGGTAAAGCTGTCCTCAGCAAATCAACAAATCTGCGACCTGAGCAAAGATGTTTGAAGGAAAAATTATCTCACAGTGCAGCCGGAGCACAGGCCCTTTGATGCTTTAACCTGTAATATCACAGAAGCCTTTAAAACTGCACTACTAGCAGCCTCCCTTTCTCACCATGAAAAATGGATTGCAATGCTTTCCCAAGCGTCATTTCCTAATGCATATCTCAGATCTGACATGAAATAAAGTGCATGTGTTGGTAAGAAATGCTGAGGATATTAAGACCTTCTCAATGTCAAGCACTTTGTGTTCGTGTGCAAGTGCGTGATGCTTGGAGTCCTGGTTTGTCACTGACAGTACGATATGTAAAGATCTTGAGTTTAGCCCTAAAGGTTGTTGGAAAGAAGGCGCAATCTAGTTTTGCCTCAACACAAAACGTGACAAGGAGAAGCCCAGTTTCTGCCCTTGTGGACGACACATCAAGGCACTTTGACAAATACTGTCCTTGGACAAAGGAGCCAGCACAAATGCGAATTGGCTAGAGTTACTGAGAGTTCTGTTTTTAGTCTAAAAAGATGAATACCTAGAGTTCCAAGGGGACTGCACTGCACTGGGACACTGTGAACTTTGTGCATTTTTTTTTAAGTTTAGGGGAAAGCTCTACACTGAAATACCTTTGATAAAATTTCAATATTTCTGATCTACACTTACAGCTTAATTCTGGTTCTGGAGAAGTACAGAAGATCATGGGAGACTCTAGGCACACAAGCCATGGACTGCTCTTGGTGTATAGTAGCATCCAGTGTTGTAATGTAACGGAGTATAAATACTTCGTTACTGTACTTAAGTAGAAATTTCACGTATCTGTACTTTACTTCGCTATTTAAATTTATGTCAACTTTCACTTTTACTCCACTACATTGCCTAGATAAAATGTATACTTTTACTCCGTCATATTTCCACTAAGCATCTTTGTTACTCGTTACTACAAAATAAAATCAGAAGAAATGTGTGTGACTGCATTAAGGGAGGTTTGGTGAATCACTGCTCCTAGATTGCATTACGCTCCGCACGCTCTATGGAGAAGCACAGGGACGCGCAGCGTGCACGCGCAGTCAGAGCTGGAGGCGTTTATCTATAACGTTAATCGGCGGAAAGCCGCAAATACGGCAACCAAAAGCAGTGAAATTTCACTATTCTTATTACCAGAGTTTATAGCACAAACAAAATATTAATGCAAACAATCGATTCAATACTAAATAAAAATAACATTTATTGATTTGGTCTTTGTCTTGTGAATATTTTTTTATTAATGACTGCATTCGGGGGCACGGTGGCTTAGTGGTTAGCGCGTTCGCCTCACACCTCCAGGGTCGGGGTTCGATTCCCGCCTCCACCTTGTGTGTGTGGAGTTTGCATGTTCTCCCCGTGCCTCGGGGGTTTCCTCCGGGTACTCCGGTTTCCTCCCCGGTCCAAAGACATGCATGGTAGGTTGATTGGCACCTCTGGAAAATTGTCCCTAGTGTGTGATTGTGTGAGTTAATGAGAGTGTGTGTGCTCTGTGATGGGTTGGCACTCCGTCCAGGGTGTATCCTGCCTTGATGCCCGATGACGCCTGAGATAGGCACAGGCTCCCCGTGACCCGAGGTAGTTCGGATAAGCGGTAGAAGATGAGTGAGATGAGTGACTGCATTCATTGGACACACTGTTTGTAGAGAATGCACAAATACATGAACTGATCTGATTCAAGACTGGCATCATTACATCATGCATAAAATTTTGGTGTCCACTTTTGCCATTTTATAATACCATAACTTTTGGCTTAATATGTAGTTATATAATATATAATATAAAACTCTTCTTGTTTTAAATTCTCACTGAGGGCTAAAACCCCCTAAAGATTAAACCCTAGAACCGCCCCTGCTCTTATGCCTACCGAAAATCACTGAAATTTTACTTTTTTACTTTTACTTCAAATACTTAAGTACATTAAATACCAGAAAATTACTTTTGATACTTAAGTACAGTATATATCAGATACTTTAAGACTTTTACTTGAGTAATATTCTAAAAGGTAACTTTCACTTCTACCAAAGTCTTTTTCTAGTACGATACTTGTACTTTTACTCAAGTATTGCTTTCTAGTACTTTATACAACACTGTACTGTATAACACATCAGATCCCACACTGACAGGCTGCAGGATAGCTTCCTATTGCAGACTGCACAACCCACCCAGCACAACTGCACAGCTCACCAAGTCTATCATCTATGCAATGCACTTTATCATTTATTCTTATCATTTACATTTACACTAGACTCTAGCTGATTCATAGGTTTGATATCAGACTGTCCTTGTTCTGTACAGTATGTGCAATATTCTGTGGTTTTTAACACAAGAATTTCATTGTATAGCTTTTGCACATGATAATACACTTGAAACAGTGATATCACAGTGATAGATTTCACTATGGTAATTGTGATCTGATAGGTAGTAAAAAAGCATTGTTGTAATGTAGGAAGATAAAAATATAGTTGAAACTATAAAAACTCAGAATTCAAGTATAAAATACATCTTTTCCAACACTGAAGATCAATGTTAATTATAAATGTTCATTAGATGGTTCATAGGTTCATAGATCTTTCCTTTTGCCGTATGGAACCTTTTAAATGATTCATTTGACTTCGTTCACACAAACCTCAAACAAATTCCCTTATCAGAAACTACGTGACTAGTGGTTGAGATTGGGTTTTTAATCCCATAATGCTTTCACTAAGCTTCTTTGGCGTACTGTACTCTCAAAACTAAGATCACAAAGTTGACACTCTCTCTTTAGTAATTCTCAAGAAACCCAGTCAGGCATCTGGTGCAGCCTTAATTCCATTTCTCCCCGTCTTAATGCAGATGAAGCTCATATCCAGCTGCATCAGCTAAACAGAAGTGACAACATTGACACTCAAGCCACCCAGCAAGCCACCACGGCCTGCCGCCAGCTATTTATTACATGAGCTGACAGAAAACGCAAGCGTTAGACCTCAATACAATGTGGCTAGGCAGGCTTGGGGACTCAGCAGGGCTCCCGGGAGGATGCAGCGGCAGGATGTTATTGAATATATGCAAGACAGAAAGGCTTTTAAAAGCCTGCTGAACTTACAGTCCCTACCCCCTGCAGGCTCAAAACAGACTTCGGTGCAAATGGTTGCCTTTCTGCTAGTAGATTTACACATTGAGTCACTTATGAGTCACAGTGGAGGATTATAATAGTTAAAAATAAAGGTGGGTGTCCAGTTCTCAAGTCCGATTGGTCGAAAGGTGTTGATTGATTTTCTCTAATAGCATCTCTGACACTGGTCAAATCACAGGTTTTGTTCAAATCCTTTACACGGTTTCTTAGGTAACAGATCCTGCACAAAGGGACTTAAAGTGATATTTATCAACGAAAACATGTCCTTGATATGATTTAACATGTAGAATTAAATGTTTAGCATTAATGAAAGGAATTTTTATTTTCAGCACTTTGTAATAATCAGAAGTAAAGCAATAATATTAACTTTTGTGACATGACAGGAGTGTTGGGCTTTAGAGATCTTTAAAGCTCAGTAGAAATCTTCAGGACAAATGTATTTGCTCTTTGAGGTTTATAAACTTAGAAAAAAAAGAAAGAGGCTAATGAGAGAACAACTGCTCATAGCATTTATAACGCAAGTGATACTCATTTCTTGTACAAAGAAAAGTACAATGATCGTTATATGTGATTTGCTAATAAATTAAAAAGTAATGTTTGTTAAGCTTCTGTTGTATAAATGAATAAAAATATGTGCACTTACTGAAAAACAAAAAAAAAATCCATTACAGGATGGTATCAGTAAGCCAGTTTTAAATCTGACACTTGAGACTCCTTCCATAAATCTAATATAAATATCTCCTTATAGAAACCCTCACCATATCCATTCTAACACTTTCTTATAAAATAAAACTGTTTGGTTATCTATTTATTATTAGCCTTTGATTGTTGTTCAACATTCACCATTCAGGTCCATGTGAATGACTTACTACAGAAATGAAATGTGTCCAAAATAGTTCATTAATAAAAACCTCATCATTTAAATTACAACCAAAACTAATCGCAATATCAACAGAATATTGACAATGTCTCCAACTGTTTTAAATTTGCTCACAAACCAAAGAGCAGTTGACCAGTAGTCCAAATCATTAATTAATTCACTCTTTGAATTTTAATATCATGCTTCAAGTGTCTTAATTGTTATTGACAGAGCGATCGGACTACAAGATCTCATTAAACACAAAGCGGATTTTCTGAAGATTCTGTTGTCCATTTTCATTCACACTTTGACTTTTGCTGCAACTATTTTCTTCAGCCTGTGGAGACTGGAGATTATTGCAGTAGACACTGGTTCAATTGGATCTTACAAATGTTTGACTGTGATCAATAACACAATAACACAGGCAATCAGCGTATACTGTCCAAACTCACTAATCTCTGCACATTGACCCTTGCTTTGAGGGCAGCTCTGCTTTTCAATCAGACAAAGTGGAAATAATTTCATTCTGGTTGATGAAAACTTACAGAATTCAGATAAGAAGCTTTTTTCTATTTCCCTAGAGAGTATCTGGAGTTCGTGTTTATAACCGAGGACATTTTTTCCATGAAAGCAAAGGTTTTAGGACGACAAAAAAGGCCCACTATCTTCTGACAGCTTTCTGTCTGCTTGTCTCTAAATGTCAAAGGATCTCTTAGTGAGTTCATCTCCAGTTCATCTCTCAACAGAGTTCCAGCACTGGTCTGATTTCAATAAGATATCTTTGTTTTGCTATGTATTTGCCCACCGTATGTCTCAGTGGAGCATTTCTTTGGCTTGTGTATCAACCATACCTGATTCCCATTAATGACCCAATCTTCCACAAACAAGACTGAGACAAAAAACACTTGGATGGAGCCTGTGGACATGACGCCAGCACAATTGTCTGGGGAAATCTGTTGGACTGATGTTTTGCTTTTCTCTCTGCCTTGCTGGGTCGTTTAACTGGATCGTTTGTCTTAGTTTGAAAAGAAGGGCAACTGAACGGTAATGAATTGAAAAGAAAGACGGGTAATTATGAAGTATGTTGGGTTCACTAGTGGGCTTTTATGGACATACTGTGTTCTTAAATCATGGCAATTTTACATGAAAGGATTATTGCATACAACTAACATCAGTTTGAGTATGTATTCAATATATTCTTAATAGTAATATTATTATTAGTATACATCTATAGCAATACTGGTAATGATATCAGCATTAAAATATGTCTAAGAGATGCTCCAACAGCAACTAATACCAGGTGATGTAAGCCTAGTGTACTGTACATTCTCACAACAACAAACAAATGTAATGATAACCATCTTGACATAGTTCACAATTCAGTCAAAGCAAAGCAGACTGAAACTGTGTTCTGTGGAAATTTTATACCTGGTATGTAAACGAGGGAAAAACAATCGATTAAATATTTCATGATCTCTCAAATTAATACTAAAGGCTAATTGACACAGACACGTCAAATAAAGCCACGGGGGAAAAAAATGTATAAGCTGTTAAGATTTTCTTTCTTTTTTAAATCTAAAGAAATTCCATGATTGTGCCACCATGTATCTCATTAAATATGCAAATTAAATTGTATGTGTGTGTAGTCTGTGTGTGTGTGTCTGTGTTCATTTACATAGTAGCGTGAGTTCTATAGCATAGCAAAACTTATAAACGTGGTGTCACTGAACATAAACTACTGTACTGTAGCTTGACTGCTGTAGCACATTATCCAATCTCATGCATTTATGTAAATTATTTAACTGAGGCAATCTCATTAGACCTGAGACTTACTACAGGGTTAGAGACATCAGAAAGATTTCCGCCAATTAGGTTTTTTTTTCTCTCTGGTCTTATTAGAAAACTGATGCTGAGAATAGAATATTTAATGATGAATGGCCATCACACCCATATGTGACTATCTCAAAATGGTCATTAACACAGAATTATTTGCTATATAACCTCCACACTTTTGGGGAGACTTTCTACTGGATTCTGCTACCAGAGCATTAGTAAGATCATGCATTGATATCAGGTGAGGAGGTCTGAGGTGTAGTCAGTGTTTCAGTTCATCCTTTAGTGGTGGTGATGTCAGGTCTCTGTGCAGAACACTTAAGTTCTTCCACACTAACCTTGGCAAATGTTTTCATGGAGGTGGCTTTGTGCACAGGAGCATTGTCATGCTGAAACATGTTCTAAATAATTGTGTGATGTGATAGTCAAGTTCCCACAAACTTCAGGCCATATAGTTTAGCGTTAATTATTCAACAAAAGTTGTAAAATGATGCACCACTATTTACTGCATTTTATTTATAGCCACAAAATAATCATTAATAATTAAGCATTTCAAGGTTAATCATTTACCCAGACCTTTATAAGCAATGAACTCTACATAGTAACTGCAAATTGTAACAGGACCTTGACAAATTTTAGTTTAATACCCTTGACAAAGAGTGTCACTGTTTTCCTCCTCTTGGTTTGCTCAGACGTAGATAAAATGATTACCATACAAATCACTAGCATGTGTCCTCTGGTGAGGGTGCAAACTCAGGGTTCAATGGCCATGTTTGCATTCGGAAAGGAAAAAAAAACAGTGCTGACTCCGCCAGTTGGCCGACCTTGCCAAGAGGAACAGATCGGGAGACTTGAATATGATCCGACAAGTCCAGAATGTCTTTTAGCACCTTTTTTATGCCTCTCCTAAATATCTTGGCTAAAAACCTTCACTAAGTATGAGTCGTACCTTACTTTTTTTTTCTTTTACAAAATATTCACTTGTCCTTCACAACTACGCTTAAATTACACTGAATTAATAACCGTTAGCTGAACCCAGTAATTATTTTCAATTGTGTCAGATTGTTAATAGTGAATATAGAAATATACTGTATATAAAATTTATAATCATTGTATTATATTTTGTGTTTTGTTAAGCTCACCCTTTTTGTTTATGTGCTTCTGTCAGTAAGTAAACTAGTAAAACAATATCAAAAATGAATGTTGTGGTTTTCTCTAGCACCCGAGAGCCGCGAATGGAATCGCAGGATAAGTAATGGTGCAAATGGTGGAACATAAAATCTGAACTCTCTAATGAGTGTGTACTTTCAACTGACCTTTGCAGATTGCTGAATCACTGTACAGATATAAAACACTTCTTCTTGTGGAAGGCCAGGTTTAGTTAACACATGAGGACAGTGTTTTACAGCCAAGTACTCTGTAGAGTCCATCAGTGGAGGTAAAGCACAAATGAGTTCAACTGTAAATTATATACATGGACTCTCGATATAAATTGTGGGTGGTGCTTTATTACGTTACATACAGTACAAAAGTTTGACTATACCGCTAACTAGACGAGGATTTGGGGTTAAACCCCATGAAATATAGCACATCAGATCCAAATGGCTTATTTGTAGGAATTTAATATAACACAAACAGGGCAAATGATTATATATAGTAACCTATAGCTCAAATAATATTTTTACATTCAGTATGTATGTTATAATGATGCTTATAAAACCCCATATATTACAGGGTTTTGTTTTTATTGGCTACCAGCCACTTTGAGAAACTGGATTAACCAATCAGAATCATGCATTTCTTCCTAGAGGTTTGGTGTTATAAAAGTTAGACGTTTCTGTCATATGCTATTTCTGACACCTACAATAGAAAGCCAAAGGTTTGTGAACACTTGAAGTTCTTCCACAACTTAGAAATCCACGTCTTCATGGATCACACTGTGTGCACAGGGGAATTCTCATGCTCCAGTCACAAGTATGGGTTGTTTAATACCAGTAAAGGAAATTATAATGCTGCATGATAGAAAGACATTTTGTGTTAATTTGTGGGAAGAGTTTTTAGACCTGCGTATAAGGATGATTGTCAGGAGTCCAGAAACTTTAGGATAGTAATATTTTTTATATGTCACAATTGATGATCTATTCTTAATCCTTATGTGATATTTAATGCTAATTGCTGTACATTTGCAAGCTTGAGACTCTTTGTAATATTTATAGAAATTCTATCAAGCAGGGATTGAACACTCAGGGTTTATTTTCGAATTATGAGCATGACAGCAGACACGCATACAAACTGTCGGCTTGTATTAGTTTATATCAACACTCACAGCTACACATACTTAGCATGTAAAATACAGTAGATGAAAGACACAGTAGCTCAATATTTACTACAGTTCAATCTGTAAATCTATTCCAGATCCATTATTCATCTCTCCTGTGCAAATTTGACTCTTCGATGCATTGTTCTTTATTTCATCGTATTTGTTTTTCTCCCATTTATTTGTTCCTGTTTTGCCGTCAAATCGTGTTGTGTATTTGATTTGCTGATGGCAAAATTTCCTCCACTTTTATCAACTGCCCGGTTTCCTTATATTTTCTTTTATATTTTTTTTACATATGAAGTCATTTCCAAATGTCTGAGAGTACTCTTAAAACTTCTGTCTATTTTACATTCGCCTATAATACAATACACTAATTTCCTTACAAATGACATTAATGACAGCCACTCGAGTCTTTACCTACTATATACGAACATTTATGAATACGAATATTTACGTACATTTCTTAGTGCCGTGTCCCCTTTTTTGTTTTATTAATATACATACTTAAGTTGACATGGCTTCCATAATATCATGATATAATTTACTTCGATTCAAAGAGTGACCTAGAAATATCAAAAATAATATGAAAAATATTAAATATTCAACATATTCAGCATTTACTTTTACATATACAGCATTTACATTTCTTGTTTAAATTCAGTTTCTTTGTTAATTCTTACATTTAATTATTATATCTGGACTTTTGCCTTTGTTTCTTTAGTTGTTTATTAACTTATTCCTTTTCCCTTTCCTCCCTTTAGATGTGTTTAATCAATGCATGTTTAATATTGCAATATCTGCAATATTTAGGCAATATTGCAGAGGCAAGAGTGCTGTTGAAGTGAATATCAGTCAGGATGTGATTCGGCCATAGACCGAGCGATGCAGGTAATCATGAGCTTATATTCAGTACAACAGTATGATTGTGAGTGTGATATTGCTTTTACACTGTATACAAAAATTTATATCGTACAACTATTTTTATTTCATACACAGTAATAACTACTATAACTACTATATTTCAGACACAGTACGTGCAAATAATTCGTATCTTTTTGCTCCGTCAAAGATAATAGGTTCCAAACAAGCCACAGCTGTATGGAGCTTTGCAGCTTTACATGCCAAAACAATGACTGACTGACAGTACATGAGGTAATTATTGGTAGTCGGAGCTATACAAAGCAGTGAATATCAGCAGTCTCGGAATGGTGCGATAAAATTAGTGGACCAGATCTTTTTTTTTTTATTTTTTTTTTTTATTTATTTATTTATTTATTTTTTTTGAAAATCATGACAGGTTTAAGGGGGGGCACGGTGGCTTAGTGGTTAGCACGTTCGCCTCACACCTCCAGGGTCGGGGTTCGATTCCCGCCTCCACACTGTGTGTGTGGAGTTTGCATGTTCTCCCCGTGCCTCGGGGGTTTCCTCCGGGTGCTCCGGTTTCCTCCCCCGGTCCAAAGACATGCATGGTAGGTTGATTGGCATCTCTGGAAAATTGTCCGTAGTGTGTGAGTGTGTGAGTGAATGAGATTGTGTGTGTGTGCCCTGTGATGGGTTGGCACTCCGTCCACGGTGTATCCTGCCTTGATGCCCAATGACGCCTGAGATAGGCACAGGCTCCCCGTGACCCGAGATAGTTCGGATAAGCGGTAGAAGATGAATGAATGAATGAATGACAGGTTTAAAAGGTTCATAAAAACCTAGTAAGTAAGTAAGTAAGTCTTAGTGTGTATGTCTTAACATGGAGCTGGAGGATGACAGTGAGGGATCCATATGCAGTGTTTATTGAAGAAAAGATTCCAAAAACACAATCCAAAATCATAATTCAAATAAACAATAAGCTTAATGTCAAACACACCGAAAGTGATCAGCATGACTGAACAGCATGATAATTCTGGGTATGGCTGTTACACTTAGACTATTAAAATTGATTCCTCCAGTTTATGTTTGAGTTTCCTTGTATGAGTTCATATGAATTTGCAGTTATGAAATGACAGAACTAACACGTGCATTACATAGACAGGAAAACCAAGTGAGAAGTCATCTTGGTCCTTATAACATCATTCTTACAAAAACCCAAGGAAATCACTCCTAGTTACAAGCCCAATGAATTCTTTATGAGATCCGTTTGGCTCAGCTCTGCCTGTGTGACCTGGCAATAGAACAAATTGTCTGTTGCCTCATTTATGTTGCTGTCGTTCCTGCATAAACCACTGCATTCTAGTCAAGTCACATCTAGAGAAAGTGAATGGGACCACTGGGACTCCAACTTGGGCATCATTGCCTAGCTTGGTATGCAGAAATTGCACACAAATAAAGGTGCACTAATTGCAACTATGCAAAGCTCAACCACCATATGGTCCACCTCTCACATTTCAATTAGCTTATACCATCGGGAGGGCTTTATCACAGTTATAGCATCTTAATTCAACTAATTATTTGCATGTGCAATGCATTATATTCTATCAAATAAATGCCATCCTGTCAGGTCAAGTAAAACTTTGCTAGCACTAAAGCACTTTCTCTGTGTTGGCTTTACATTGACTGTGTTGAATTATAAGTGCTCGATCGAGACAACCCGAACAATCGACATGTTAGTTCTTAACGCTGTGGGTTTGTTGCATGCGCTGAAATGATTTTTATCTCTAGTAAACCGTTTGTTATGTTAGTTTTCCGACTGTGAGGCGCGGCATGTGCTTTATTTGCACATTAATTGAACATTGAGTCATGTAGATCTCCGCAAAACTCAATTTGCATACATATGCTAACCATAAACCAGACGAATTACACACAGCTATAAGGGGAAAGGATATACAGCATGACCCTTTTTTCATCCCGCTGATTGATTCACACTTCATGAAACTCATAGTGCAGTATAGTGTATCCCTTTCGCATCTCCACATTTTTACACATTTTCCCAACCTGATTCTGTCTAACATAGTAACACCCACCTAGTAAGCTTGGTGACGCCATCCCGCAAACGCTTTTTTGTTATTTATTTCAAATTGCAATCTAGTAAGTGAAAGAGCCTGTGACAAATTTGTTGGTTTGAGACGGACTCAGAGGACTCGAGTAATTTGTAAATTGCACTAATCAAACAGATTGCAGCCGACGGGTCCCTCGCAGTAGCCTCTCGCTCCCAGAGTTCATTACCGTAATGAAAGGTGGAGCGACACGGTTCCTGCCGTGATCTACCACCCACAGATTCCCTGTGCGTGCCCATGATCTGTCATTTACTTCTCATTTACATTCACCTTTCTCCATGTGACCTGATGAGGACAACTAGCTCAGAAGGGAACATGCCTTCGTACGCTGGTACACGACCGTCTCTGGAATTTCTCAACACAGAAAAATTTCTCAAACAAAAGAATGCATTTGGTTTGCTCAATGTTTACACTTTTGCTACTACAGTGAACGTTACACACAGGGACAAGTTTTCAGTGTTTGTTTTAATGAGGATTAATTATATCACCATGCAAAAATGCAAAGTTCTAAAATCAAAATGATTGGCGCAGTTTGATAAGACACATGATAAGATAAGACACTGGAAACACAACACTGTAAGAAAAGGCCAGTAAAAAGTGACTGTAAAAAGGCCAGTGCCAGTTCATCAGCACCGTGGGAGAAGGGGGAGTGTTCCTGTAGCCATATGGAGCATCAACTCGCCAGTCTGTCACCTAACACCTTTGCCAGCAGACTCCATCCGCTCACAGGCACTGCCAGGTTAACATCGCCTACGTCTTCATTATCCTGCAGTGCGATTGCACTAGTTCCTGTACACTTTTTCCTGAAAGAGCTAAAGGATTGCCAATGATTTTAAAAGTCCTACCAAGAGCCTGTTTCACATGAGATCATAATCCATGTGATCAAAAACATTTAAAAATGAAACGAAAAAGCGCATTTTAAGTAATTCCTGCGTAAAATTGAATTCCATGTGAAAAAACACACAAATGACAATAAATGAATTATGTATAAAAGATGACATGTTTCAATAAATAAATCATATAATCACATGATCATTCTCTGAAACTGCACAAAAGTAACATGCGATAAATAAAACCTCATGATAAATAAATAAATAAATAAATAAATAAATAAATAAATAAATAAAGTGCTAATGAATGAATCATGTGTACAAAAAATGTGAATCCATATGAATGAGATGAATTGAATCACATGTAAAAATAAATTACTTGTGTGCAACAAAACACATTATAATATATAAATACTTACTGCACACTCGCTGTACACACAATGGAAACATGTATGCATGCTCATATGTGCAGTTATCTGATCAGACAGCTGTATGGCAGCAACACAACGCATATAATCATGCACAAACAGGTCAAGAGCTTCACATGTTCAAGTCAAACATCAGAATTTGGGATTTTAGAAACTTCTCTATCTGAGAGATTTTCACACACAACAAAAAAACGTGGCATAGGTGGAAACGCCTTGCTGATAAAGAGAGGTCTGACAAAAATGGCCAGAACTGCCAGGAAGGATATAGTAACATATAATCACTCTTTACAACCATGTTGAGAAGAAAAGTATCTCAGCATGCACAAAACATTAAACCTAGATGTGGATGAGCTTCAAAACAGCAGAAGACCATATGTCAACTTTTTAATTAATTATGTTTAATAATTATTCATCAATAAAAAAATCATTGTTGAAAAAGAAATTCTTAAAAATGATTTTTTTGAATATAAATTTGTCACATTTAAAATAATTGTGGAAAAATTAAAGTCTTTAAATAATGGAAAAAAAGAAATTAATAAAATGTGAAAAAAAATACTAAATAATAATAATAATAATAATAATAATAATAATAATAATAATAATAATAAAACATCAATAAAAACAGCTGAATAGCACGTAAAAAAACATCACAAACTGTGTGAGTGAAAAAAATCAAGTGGTAAAAAATACTTACTACTTTTTCATATTTTTTCATATTACTTTACTGTAAGTCTTTCGGTCTTTCACATATTCATCAATACAGATGTAAAAGACATCAATTCCGTATTGTATGTTTTATTTTGGCCATCCACATCAGATTATTTGCCGTTAACAATGAAATGTCTTACATTGGGACAATTTGGATTTTTGTGGACCGAAGCACAACAGCACTACCAGTGGCTATAATAAAAATACACAGTATATTGTAAAAGCTGTAGATTAATGCAGTGACTTGTGGCCTGTTCATCTCCATTTGGGTTAGCAGTTCAATTCCTACCGGTATCCTCAAGTTGATGAATTTGCATGTTTTCCAAGTGAGGTGCTTTGAGGTTTTCTCCGGGTTTTCCTCCACAAGTATAAAGACATGCGTTGTTGATTGATTTTGCCCAGCAACACACTGACACCCCATCCAGCATGTCCGCCCCCATGTGCCCAGAGTCCCCTGGCATAGATTCTAGTCACCCCATGTGCAGAATAAGCGATAAATGAAAATGGAAAATGGATAGAAAGATGTTTCATATGTTACATACAATGCTGCGAAAAAGTACCTGATTTCTTTTTTTTTTGCATATTTGTCACACTTAAATGATTCAGATCATCAACCAAATTTTAAGATTTGCTTGACGAGCTGAATATTATATAGGGGCAGTGATGGCTCTGTGTTGTTGATCTGAGGATCTGGGTTTAAGCCACAGCACTGCCAAGCTGCCAATGTTGGGCCCTTAACCCTCCCTGTACCAGGGGCGCTGTATCATAGCTGCCCCTGTGCTCTGACCCCAACCTCTTCAGTTTATATATACAAATAAAAGTATTAATGTACTGTATATGTGGTGATAATAAAGGCTTCATTCATTCATTAAGGTTTAGGAGTGGCCTAGTCAAAGTCCAGACTTAAATCCGATTGAGATGCCGTGGCATGACTTTAATCAAGCCTTTCATGCTCGAAAACCCTGCGATGTGGCTGGATTAAAACAAGACTCATTCAGTTATCGCAAATGTTTGATTGCAGTCATTGGCACCAAGTGATACAACCAGTTATTTTATTATTATTACGTCTTCACATAGGGCCAGGTAGGTTGATTTTTTTTCCCTTAATAAATAAAATCATCATTTAAAAACTGCATTTTGCATTTACTTGGTTTCTCTTTCTTTAATATGAAAATTAGCTTGATGATCTTAAACATTTAATTGTGCCAAATATGCAAAATATAAAAAAATCAGAATGGGCAGATACTTTTTCTCAGCACTGCACAGTCACGGATGTAATAAAAAAAAAAAGTCTCTTATTTTTTCCTAAAATGCAGTTGGAATAGATTGCACACCTTGTCCACCTAATGAGATTACACAAAAGGACAGATGATAGAGCTTTGTGAGTTTTTTCTTTTTTTTTTTTTTTTTTTTCAACTATTTGAACAAAAAGATTTCTGTTTCTTGTGTTTGGTATTCTGGGGAAACATGCGGTGAAGCCAGCAGAGCATTACAGACTTTAAATTAGAAATCACAAATTCAGTTGCATATCTGATGTTAAGTCTGTGTGTGTGTGTGTGTGTGTGTGTGTGTGTGTGTGTGTGTGTGTGTGTCTGTGTGTGTAATCATTTGCTCCACATCATTCTTATTATGCCACAACGACACACGATATAGACATGATATAATGAATTGCTTAAAGAGTTTCATGATGTAAAACTCGTTACACAGTGTTTCAACTAATCCCCATTATCGAGCAGAACTACAGAAAACAGTGCAGATTTTCAGTCCACCAGTAACGTTAACGTATATAACGTCATAGGCATGAATTGGTGTTTGAATCCAAGACAATTTCCTATAATTTACTGAAATCGATGAACGGATACTGCTTCGACTTTTACTGCTAAAGACAAGAAATTCACTTTCCCCTGGTAGCCTGCTGTTCTCAGCAGAGGGAAGGAGCTCAAGCTACTGAGGGTGCTTAGTCCTCATTACGCATCCTCATGGACAATATTTGGCTGAGTTCCCATCTGTGCCATGCATTCCTGTTAGCGGCTAAGAGGAGAGATGAGACGGTGAGGAGGAAGCTTGCCGCAAGAGGAAGCGGGTGAGGAGAGCTGACGGTGATATATGGATATCAGACTGCCTCCAAAATCCACAGACACACAAAAAATGCACACACAACCACACACACAGAGTCTCTCTCCCTCTTTCTCTCTCTTGCTCCCTCTCACTCTCTCTCTCTCTCTCTCTCTATCTCTCTCTCTATAGTCCTGTAAAATAAAACGACAGCAGTGATCTCAAACCCCAAGCTACTGTGTAGCACATCGTGGTCAGCATCCTAATGCAAAAAGATAAGCTCTTAGCTGAGAAAAGAGGGTTTACGAGGTTTGAGGACCCTCTAAATTAATCTCCAGGGATATTTCTGAGGGGATGGTGTCACCTTGTGGTCAATAGAAGTAGACTTTAAAGATCACTTGAGTTAATCACTCCAGGGGAGGCAAAAGCTGTTGGATTGTAAAGCCCTTTTTTTTGCAGAGAGTAGGACACTTTTGTGCATGATGCATCAAAGTGAGAGAGAGTGTGTGTTTGTGTGTGTTTGTGTGTGTATCAGAGAGAGAGAGAGAGAGAGAGAGAGAGAGAGAGAGAGAGAGAGAGAGAGAGAGAAAGAGAGAGAGTGAGGGGTGAAAAATATGACAACCACAGAGCACCGAATGCTTTTAGATACTCCTCCATTTGCCTCCACTGAGGATTTATCATTTGAGCCTCGAGTAGCATTAATGGACCTGGCAGCATGATGTATATTTTAGATATAGTTCTTAAAAGGCACCAGCGAAAAAAAAGGTGTAACCCTGACTGTACATTAGTCGTAAAATGAAAAAAAAAATTTTTAAAAACACATAATAGAGAATGGAGTCAAGTTTTTACTGCACTGGGTATCAGTGCAGTAAAATCTTGACTGCCCTGAGTGTCAGACTTACTACCTATTGTAAAACTCAAAAATATAAACAAATGGTTCAGTCATAGGCTTTAAAATTGAGAAATAAAGAAATTTATTCTTTCAATGAATACAAGTATTCTAAGCTTTAAAATTGAATAGGACATTTCTAGGAAAAACCATATGCATATATTCTAGCTAATAAAATATATTAAACAAACAAACTAAATAAATAAAAATACTATCTATTCTATCAGTGAACATTAATAAGCTAAGAAGGAATGGCCCCTGTATACTACATAAATGTATTAACAAAGGCTATTAAAAAAAATAAACTGATTAATGATGAAAAAAAAATAAATGAAATGATTCAATAAAAAAAACAAAAAAAACTGGGGCAATTTATCTGAGCCAATCCACCCTACTTATGTTGTTTCAGAGGTGGGAGGAAACTAGAGAACCCAGAGGAAACCCTTGAGGATATGATGAGAACATGCAAAAAAAACTTCATAAAGTCAGTGAAGCTCAGGATCGAATCCAGAATCCTGTAGCTGTGAGGTGGCAATGCTGCATGCTGCACCAACATTCTGCCTAGTAGAAAGCTTTTTTTTTTCCAAATACAGTATAAAGGATAAGTATACAATATTAAGAGAAAGTAGAACTAAACATGGGGTTATCTCTGCGAAGAAGATACATGTCTCATACCACACTTGACCCAGCAGCATTTCTTTTTTAAAGATATTTGTAGGGCTCTACGCTCTAGACAAAAGCTGATACATCACTAAATCACCCTCACGACCAACACCAGATGTGCTTCCCTTGAATTATTCTTGACGCAGAGCTGATTTGCAAAAACTTTGCAGACAGCAGACAGCAGGCATTGATTTTTACATGTGTTTCAGCACTATACAGTGGTAACAGACCACATTTCGGCTTTGCTGGGAATTTTAGAAAATGTTGAGTAGTAGGTAATGTATATATACATGTATATGTATATATATTTTTTTTACATATATTTATTTGTTTATGTATGTGTATATATATGTATGTGTGTGTGTGTGTGTGTGTATATATATATATATATATATATATATATATATATATATATATATATATATATATATATATATATATATATATATATATATATATATGTGTGTGTGTGTGTATGTATATATATATATATATATATATATATATATATATATATATATATATATATATATATATATATATATATATATACATACACACACATACATATATATATATCCACATACATATACAAATATATATATAAACGCAAAATCCACTAAGTATAAGCCACGTCACATGACCCACATGACATGATCCACACCCCATTAAAAATTTAGCCTATTTCAGGACATTTGATTAGTTTCACCTATTCACAATCACAAACATGACTATAAATAACCTTTCAATTATTCTAAGTCATGCCCCTGGTTTTCACTTGTGATGTTACTGAGCCGTTTAATCACTGCAGCCGATATCGTGGTTTAAACTCTGCTCTGTCCTGTCCAAGTTTAGTCTGCTGGCTGATCATCCGACCGTCTGCCCGCATTACATGTTTGACTTTGCTTTGCCCTTTCAACTTGATTATTCCAATAAACCTTGGCTGTGCGTCCAACTCTGCCTTTGTTTGACAATCCAATTTTAGCTTCACACACAACTCCTGCTGGTACTTAAAAAAAGCAAATATAACACATATATAAATATATAACATGCTGTAAATTCAATATAAAATTAAAGAGGATGGGACTTCAAATACAGTGACAGACATTTCGAGTGTTAGATCTGTATGCAGGACAGCTTTGTTAGAGCTACCAAAATCTACAAAACAGTCCAAAATCTAAAACGACAAAGTAGTGTATGGGAATCAGGAATCAAATGAGACCCTGAGGGTGAAAAAAAGTAGTCAGAATGTTAAGAAAGTGGACTTGCAATAAAAGCCTGCTGATGGACCCAAACACTGAACACACTGAAATAACACAGAGGATTTTATTAAATAGCTCTACTTTCATCTGCATTTTAAGTCACAATTTTAAGTTTATATTAGAGATAAGTGTGCAGTAGCATATCAAACAAGTGAAGGAAAAGAAAATTAAAGGAGAATTAGGAGTAGCAGTTAGCCTCGCAGAGTCTTATGGTTTTTATAGGTTAATTATTTACTGCAACATATGACCTCAAAAATATTGAAAGAGAGTAGTTAGTACGGTCTGGTCCAGTCTGTGGGCACCTTGGAAGGCGTAGAGTCTTCTACCCTTCTCTCTTACTGTACAAGTGCTGTTTTCTGGACTTTCAAAGGTAAAGTGTCTACTTTTATTTATTCAGCTTTATAGGATTTTATTATGACATATTTTTATTAGGATTTTATTAGGACAATTTATACAATTAAAAAGAAAATAATCACTTTTCAAATAAGGTTATCTGCAATTTCAGTTTGCTCATGTTTTTAGAGCAGCAGGTAAACTTTCATTTCTGAGTTTAACCATCTTGAAAATGACATTTCATAGAAAAAAGTCACATAAGGCAAATGTTCTAAAAGGATATAAGATTCTAGCATTTCATTTTGGCCTAAATCGGTAATGATCTGAGACTGGCGTCATACTGTAGAACACATAAACCGATGTTCACTATTAACAACTTCGTGTCATTGTGGCCAAATACACCCAAAAACAAAAAAATCTGAATATTTTTAAAGTATGGCACAAAATAGAAATGAATAAACTTAGACATTTAAAATCCACCAAAACCTGCAAGAGAATAAAAAAATGCTGTAGTGGCAGTGGTCATACATAATGTTATAGAATTCTGGTAATAATTTATTGGGATCTTGTTGTACAATGTGACAAGTAATAATCTTATAAGTGATATAAGTCTAAGAATGTACGTAACAAGTTAACTGGCAAAAGAAGCTACTACTGGAAACAGTAAGCTTATGCATGTAAAATGTGGATGTTAACAGGAAATTGAGGTCAGAGGTCATGAAGAACTAATAAGAGTGTGACGTCGGCTGGCCAAGCTGTAATGTCTAAGCCTTATATACCTGCAGGCACTTTTTATATAGAACTCCATGTGTTTAGTGAGCTTTTGGAGTCAATCATTTCTCATTGTTTTTGCCTTTCTGTCAGATTTGCCACTTGGCAGCTGCCAAGAAAGCTGATTTGAGCTCTCACAGCTGGAGCGGAGTGAATTAAACCACAAATAAGAAAACTCATAATTCATGGTATGCACTTGGTTTATCACAAGGAGTTGGAGGCCTCTTTAGCTTTATTCTTAAAAAAAAAAAAAAAAACACCCTCGGTATAATTATATGTATGCCCTGCTACGTGCTGACCGAGGGAAAACAATTTACCAGCTAAATTTAGGTGCTTTCATCATTTAGCAAGCACATTCCAAAGAAAAAAGGATTAAGCAAGACACAATTTAGATAGGAAGATGAACACTGCTTCCATTTGTGGCCCAAAGCTGCCATATAATTGAGCTCAAATTACATAAAGACAACTAGACAAGCCCTCATGTGCCTTCTTCTAATCAACGATAAGCACCGAAATGAAATGAGGCATACATAGCTCTTGTCTTCACTGAGATGGTACTATATTTTACAAAAATGGTATGTATGGTACTACCACAAGAGTGTCACTATGGTGGCAATGGTGTTTTCCATATCTACCCAAACGCTACTGGTTTCCTGTGACCCGCATGAGATTTAAAAACCGGTGCTGGTCTACAATGCACAAAACAGACCAGCATCCACTTACAGTATGTCAAAGCACTTATCGCTCCCCGCACTGCACCACGCTGCCTCCTATCTTCCTGCTCTACTCGACTGGACCCGCCGTCTCTCAGGATACATGAAAGACCTGCATCAAGATTCTTCTCTGTTCTGGCACTTAGATGGTTAAATGAACTTTACCTAGATGTCAAAGTCAACCGAGTCACTGGGTGTCTTCCTTTTCCTAAAATACATACACTAATTAAACTATCACTGATTAAAAAAAAATCTTTATGTGCTTGTGCCTTCTTTGCTATATTTCTTTATAGCCTGATGGTAATTCTTAGTCTGTGACCTTGTGAACTACTATCGATGTATTCCTTGATACAGACTTTGAAGCATTTCTGTAATTCTCTCTGAATGAGAAAGTCTGCCAATTGCCATAAATGTACTGTAAATGTAGTGTGAATGATGTAGTGATGTAGTTTTTCTGATTTCAGATTTCTGGTCTGTTATTTAATAGGGTTTCCTGTATATGTTACGTTTTAGATATGATGCTATACATCCTGACGTTTTCTCATAACTTGCTTTGAGGTAGAACCTTTGCAAATGATTTATTATTCAGCATTGCAAAGGTAGGAATATTACCCCGAAAATGGCTTTATGGATTTCTGATGGATTCATGCAACAGTGTTAATGTTAGTGACTTTTGGATGCTTGACATATGAGTAATACTGATATTTCTCTTCCTTGGAGTGATTTATTAATGACAATAACATTTCATATTTTATATCAAAACCTAGATCTAGGCATCTACAATGCCATAAGTGTTACATTCTGAAAATGAATTGAGCATAACTGCCATTGGTTGTAGGCCATGAAGCTACACCACTAGCCCATAATATTGAAATAAGTGGAAACATCAATATTAAATGCATACACCTCCATTGCTAAATTAGTCCCTAAATTAGTTCTGGTGCAAACAGCTGCCAAAAGTTTGGCAGCATGATGTCATATGATCTCAATTTAAATATATTTGTTCCTGTAAGGCACTGGTTTGTTTTCACTGCAATGGTGCTGCAATTACAATTTTGATGGCTTTTTTTTTTTAATAAAAAGTTTTTAAATAATCCAACCACACACACCCAACAACCCACCCACCAAAAGGGAACCCATCCTCATCCAGGCAACACCAGAAAGTATGATTATAAATAATGTCCTTTTCAATTGTATATAGTCAAGTGGGGTTGTGTAACCAGGAGCTTTTTTTCATCAACTAAATAAGCATATTTTCTGACTTCATTATAGATTTAACATAGTCACAGGTTATAACATGACATAAGACAGAATACATGTGTATTAATTAGAGGGATGGAAGTAGAACAGTGAGGTTATGGGGCTGCGATAAAGAAGGTGCAGGAGCTCAAGGATTTGGGGTCAACTGTCCAGTGTGACAGGGAGTGTGGAAAGGAGGTGAAGAGGTGAGTGCAGGTGGGTGGGAGTGGGTGGAGAAGAGTGTCAGGAGTGTTGTGTGGCAGAAGAGTGTCAGCAAGAATCGAAGGAAAGGTGTAGAAGACAGTAGTGAGACCAGCTCTGCTGTAGGGTTTAGAGACTGTAGCAGTGAGGAAAAGACATGAGGCAGAGATGGAGGTAGCAGAGATGAGGAGGTTGAGGTTCTCTTTAGGAGTGACGAGGATGGACAGGATTAGGAACGAGCACATCAGAGGGACGGCTCAGGTTGGCTCATTTTATGGGGACAAGGTTAGAGAGGATAGATTGAGATGGTTTGGACATGTACAGAGGAGGGGGATGCTTATATTGGTAGAAGGATGTTGGAGATGGAGCTGCCAGGTAAGGGGTGAAGAGGAAGGCCAAAGAGGAGATATATGGATGTGTTAAAAGAGGATAACTGAAGGTAATCGTTGCAATCGTAGTAGAGGATGCAGAGGATAGTTAGGTGGAAGCAGATGATTTGCTGTGGTGACCCCTAACAGGAAAAGCAGAAAAAAGAAAAAGACAAAAGGTTATAACATGACAAAACATAGCAAGGTTTAGAGAGGGGAGTGAATACTTATTTAAGGCACCACATATGTGTTGTAAAGTATTTCATGTAAAATGTACAGTAATTTACTCAACCATGAGCCAAATATGGCAGTTTGGAGGTGCTGGGATTTGAGAATAGAAACTCCGCAACTTGTTCAACTAGCTTGCACTATTGCAAGTTTTTACCAGTGTATACATTTTAACTCATGGTCAACATTACAATATTTTTTACCGTTTTAAACCCTGACAAAAACATTTGATATGCATTGACATTTTTGATATTTTACAGCAAGCCAATTCTGTAATTACTTTAATCTCTCTCACTCATTTTCTACCACTTATCCGAACTACCTCGGGTCACGGGGAGCCTGTGCCTCAGGCGTCATCAGGCATCAAGACAGGATACACCCTGGACGGAGTGCCAATCCATCGCAGGGCACACACTCTCATTCACTCACACACTCACACACTACGGACAATTTTCCAGAGATGCCAATCAACCTACCATGCATGTCTTTGGACTGGGGGAGGAAACCGGAGTACCCGGATGAAACCCCCGAGGCACGGGGAGAACATGCAAACTCCACACACACAAGGCGGAGGCGGGAATCGAACCCCCAACCCTGGAGGTGTGAGGCCAACGTGCTAACCACTAAGCCACCGTGCCCCCCAATTACTTTAATCCTTTAAAAGAATTTACCTTATGAAAAAATGAATTTATGAATTTATAAAAAATGTATATTACACAGCACCGTACAGTGTGTGTGTTTGTGGATGTGTGTAACATTGTGTCCTCTTTGTCTTAGGATGGTAATGCAACCTATAGTATATGAAAAAATATCTTATGAAAGCTTTTAATTACAAGTTCACAAGTAGCTTTTGCCATCTTAAAAATGACCTCAGGATACACACTCTGTTTGTCCCTAATCAAATCATAATTTTCTTTTACAGAATTGCTGCAACACCAGAACTGAACAATCAGGCACACTTCGTCAGTGTTAATGATGCCTTAAAGCCAGTAGTACCCACAGCTACACAAATAACCATAGATAGTGTTAAGATGGCTCTAGTTATGAAGCTTTGGGTTTCTGCAGGTAATGCTGACCTTCCTGAAGAAAACCTCAGGAAGTAATTAATTTGTAGCTTATTTCTTCACATAACACAGGAAATTAAAAAAAGAAGGAGAAGAAGAAGATGAATAGGATGAAAGCAAACTAGTTATGGAGATGTAATGCAGATGTATTGCTTTTGATGAATTTTTATTTTGGGAGGCTGTTTTCCAATTAGATTTGTATTATTTTCTTCAGATTTATTGTAGTATTTGTTTATATGCAAATAAAAGACCCATTTTATAGCAAAGTTGGAAAATTCAAATAAAGTATTCGGAATATGCACATTTGATGCAATGTTTGTGGAGAGAGAGAGAGAGAGAGAGAGAGAGAGAGAGAGAGAGAGAGAGAGAGAGAGAGAGAGAGAGAGAGAAGGCAGCTGTACTCAATAACAGCCTCAACCAGAAAATAGAGTGGAGGCCATTTACTATTCCAAGGCAGTTCTGCTCACTTTGATTTGATTCGCCGAACAAATGCACCTCAGCTTCCCTGCCTTCCTCAGCCACTGATATGAATCAATGAAACGTAGATATTCTAGCCAAAGGTCACTACTAGATGTCATTTTGCCAGGAGCTATTACATTCTAGATGGGCTTAGTCTTGAGTGATTGACATTTCCATGACGATGGACGAGATTTTATGATGTACACCATGGGGTCTGCAAATTCACTGTCGGTTCTCCTTCTGCTTCCAACGGAATTTATTAAATTGTCTCAAACCAGAAGCAGCAAGAACAAACGCTCCACATCTTCCTGGACAACAGCTTTAAAGTAGACAGTTAAAACTGGCACCTTCCCCAGACCATGTCATTGATCTTTAGTATTAAAGCTTAAGGATTCCTAACTACTTATTCCAGGTTAGATTATCAGTGCTCAGTAATACTGTATAAGTCATTCATTCATCCATCCATCCATCTTCAGTACATACTTAATCTAGGTCAGGTCACCTTTTATTTTGTAGTGTTAAAGCCTGGAACTTAACTTAGTAAGCCTGGAACTTAACTTATCAAGGCAGGATACACCCTGGACGGAGTGCCAACCCATCGCAGGGCACACACACTCTCATTCACTCACGTAATCACACACTACGGACAATTTTCCAGAGATGCCAATCAACCTACCATGCATGTTTTTGGACCGGGGAGGAAACCGGAGTACCCGGAGGAAACCCCCGAGGCACGGGGAGAACATGCAAACTCCACACACATAAGGCGGAGGCGGGAATCAAACCCCCAACCCTGGAGGTGTGAGGCAAACGTGCTAACCACTAGCACTTGCTAACCGCTAGCCACCGTGCCCCCCTCATGTAAATTATATATAAAATATAATATTAATATAAAATATAATATACGGAGGTGTCATGTGATATGTATTATCCACTAACACCTAATGTCTTTTGACTTTGTACTTAGAAATATCATTTTTACAAAAAAACTATATTATATTCATTTTACATTACAGCATTACAGTGATGTCAATGTGCAATATTTTTTAATTATATATAATTTTACTTTTTATTTTATTACTTAGGTGTATATAATTACAGGACAGTTATTTTGGTATTAGTTGTTTATATTGTCTTTTTTTCATATCAGAAGTCATTTTTTCTCTCACAATCAGCTTAAAATCTTAAATATTTGTGGGATTAAACACATTATATTAATGGGTGTTTATGAATTTTAATATCTTTGTAGCTTTGAAATATTTTTTTCAGGATTACAAAAAAGATCGACACTCGTCAGGTTTATGACCGTGAACTTTCCAAATTGACAGTATGTAATTACTGTAGAACGAAGCTGTCCATAGGTTGCTAAAGATCACTTGGGGCTTTTTCTTTTTTTTTTTAAAAATAAATGAACCCTTGATAGGCAAAGCCTCCAGACAGAATAAGTTGCTTTATTTGCTAACTCTATTGCCACATATTTGAAGCTGCTAATTTTAGGGAAAGAGCTCAGCTGGTGGTTTCAGAATAGATCCCCCCTGTAATGCATGTTAATGTGTTTTGTATTGAAATTTGTTCCCGCAATATTGCGAGTAAACAAATGACAGCCACTCGGCCGCAGGAGTGTGTGCACAGAGAGAATTCTGATGGAGCTCACCTACCAAGCAATCATTCAGCTTTTCTAAATTGGAGATGAAACACTCCTTCTGTTTCCGAGGCATATTTTCTATTCCCGCTGAATTCAAATCAAGCCGTGCTTAGCTGCCTGTATTAAATAAGAATAAACATTCATGTTTGGGGGGAAGAAAAAAAGCATGAGCATTTTGCTAGAAGACATTGGCATCATTAAGTATTCTCTTGGTTGACTTGCTTTGTTGTATGTATGTAAGCCACAGAATGTTAAAGAACATTTGTGGAATTTTCAATCCATTTGGTTTGGCTTCATATGAAGGAAATATTTTAAAGTAGAATCAGAGTGTTAATTACAAAGTGCAATTTTTTTATTGGGAATTTTCAAAAATCGAGCGTAAGTCATGGGCAAGCAGGAAATAATGAGACAATTAAGAAGAAGTAAAACTGAAGAATTAGGAAAACTAGTTTATATATATATATATATATGTGTGTGTGTGTGTATTTACGTGTGTGTGCGTGTATTTAAGGCAACTAAACTAGGAACTGGAAGTCTTTCATTGGAAATTGAGTCACTATACTGTAATCATTAACTCCACTCACTTTTCACTACATTAACAATTGTTCTAAATGATCTAAAAACTATTTCTTTCTCTCTGGTGTTTATATGCTTTTAGGGACGGTCCCCTTTCACTCACTCACTCTCTCACTCATTTTCTACCGCTTATTCGAACTACCTCGGGTCACGGGGAGCCTGTGCCAGTCTCAGGCGTCATCGGGCATCAAGGCAGTCCCCTTTCAAAGCTACATATTTCTAAACTGCACATAAAGCAGAAGTCTAAATTCCCCCTGCAGTGAAAAGGTAAAGATGTGATATTTGAAAGTCTTGAATAAGTGGTTATAAGTAACTGCTTGAATAAGTAACTGCTCATAGTGGGTGTATTTGCTTCATGCAAACTTTGAACTTTGACTTCTGTGAATTCTATGGTATTTGGAATCAGTTGCAGAAAACAAGAGGGCACGGCTGTAGGCTTGAATATACCGAATGCTTATAAAAGAGATTATTACACAACATCGTGCCAGAAATGTTAATTTCAAATTAAGTCAGTTCTTTATATGTATACCACATAGAAGAATGGGAATTGTTGTAAGGAGCCAATTCGGGATATGAATATGAATTAGCCAGAGTTTAACAACGGAAAGGAAAATCTCTCTGAGAGGAAATGAGGATGAAACTTCAAGAGGAACCAAACTCAAAAGGGAACCCATCCTCACCTGCATTACACCAGATCGTGTGAATATAAATAATTAACTATGTAAGTTTGATTGATTTATAACTACAAAATACAACATATATTTTCCGATAGACAGAAGCAGGTTCTATGCCGGCTAGGTGAAGGAGGTTCTACGCCGGCTAGGTGAAGGAGGTTCTACCTTTTCCAGCCTGGACTTATAGTAAGGTTCAATTAAAGCATTATAAATAATAGAATAGTCCTTCTTCTTAAAACTGTTCAAAATTCTGTTTTGTTTTGACAGATAAAATGTTCTGAAATGTTTTCTTTGAAATTGTAATCAGAACATCTTCATAAAATCATACTTGGCTCAAATACTTCAGTCCTTATCCAAGTCTGATTCTGGACTACTGCAAATCTTGTAATGTTCCATGAAATACATTGACTGGCAGCACCACAAACCTTCGTACACACCTACGAAGGCAGCAAGGGGTGATGTTAAAGAAGCCTATAGTTAAAAATGCAACGGAGCTATACTTAGCAGCATCTTTCAGACTGAGCTACTGAACTCGATACATGTTCCATTGCTTTGATTAAGTTACGTAAACCTTTTTCTACTTTTAACTCTTATTGTCATGGCAAGATTTGGATCCTAAATTCAACCAGTGACCTTTTTAGTTGAAACAAAGTCTATATTTAAGTCTATTCATATTTTGAAGAAAGAAGGTGAAAACTTTTTTGAACTTAAGGTAAACATTTCTAAGTTTAACCATTTTCAAATGATCCAGAGTGTAGAACCATGTATTGATTGAGAAGTTCCAGACAGGTTTGTAAAATGATTTGGCAATTGTATGACACTAGATTTACTAGGTTGTTTTTTTCACTTGGCAGAGAAGCAGTGATTCACAACAGTCGCATTGTTCTGCCAGAGAACCTTCTTCATACATACAGATTTTTTAATATTTTCTATTTATATATTTTTGTATTTGCTTTTACAGATAATTCTTTGTCTGTTTTATATTGTATTTAATTTTTTTATTGTATTTTTATTTTATTTCTTTTTAATCCTTCTTCTTATGTCATGGACAGTCCAAGCAGCATTTCACTACATGTCATACATAGTGCATGTGACTAATAACATTTCTATTTGAATTTTATTTTTGAATGCATGCCATCATATAGGTATACACGAAACGATGAGTCATTCATGTAAATCTTTCTTTCTTACTCATGCAGGCCAACACAAGAGCTAATTATAGTGCTCCAGACCCAGGAAAGTGTGTTTTCGATTTTTCAGTCAATCAGCCATCCTCTTTAGCTGACACTTAACAATCCTTTGCACACTGTGACAAAACTTAAAACAGGAAAGGACAAGGTGATCCAAAAGCATTACTCTCATGCAGTGGTGAGAGAGGCTAGCTTGACCATTAGAGGTGGATCACACCATAGTTTGGTTGAAGCAACCCCTACTG